>NC_047021.1:23919689-24025746 GCF_902652985.1 Pecten maximus | reverse complement strand
GTGCCCAAAAAGATCCGAACCTCCTAGCAGCTCTAGAAATGACGTCAGAACTGCACGTTGAGCGTCACCATATTCCGTAGTATTGTAACCACGCGTCCGCGGACGCGCGGTTAATTGTTCACCGATGGAAGTTTTGCCGAATCATGAGCAGGTTTTCCTGTTGATCACATCCCACTGGAGGTGCCCAAAAAGATCCGAACCTCCTAGCAGCTCTAGAAATGACGTCAGAACTGCACGGTGAGCGTCACCATATTCCGTAGTATTGTAACCACGCTACCGCGGACGCACGGTTAATTGTTCACCGATAGAGGTTTTGCCGTAATGAGCAGGTTTTCCTGTTGATCACATCCCACTGGGGGTGCCCAAAAAGATCCGAACCTCCTAGCAGCTCTAGAAATGACGTCAGAACTGCACGGTGAGCGTCACCATATTCCGTAGTATTGTAACCACGCTACCGCGGACGCGCAGTTAATTGTTCACCGATGGAAGTTTTGCCGTAATGAGCAGGTTTTCCTGTTGATCACATCCCACTGGGGGTGCCCAAAAAGATCCGAACCTCCTAGCAGCTCTAGAAATGACGTCAGAACTGCACGGTGAGCGTCACCATATTCCGTAGTATTGTAACCACGCTACCGCGGACGTACGGTTAATTGTTCACCGAAAAAGTTTTTGCCGTAATGAGCAGGTTTTCCTGTTGATCACATCCCACTGGAGGTGCCCAAAAAGATCCGAACCTCCTAGCAGCTCTAGAAATGACGTCAGAACTGCACGGTGAGCGTCACCATATTCCGTAGTATTGTAACCACGCTACCGCGGACGCGCAGTTAATTGTTCACCGATGGAAGTTTCACCGGAATGAGCAGGTTTTCCTGTTGATCACATCCCACTGGGGGTGCCCAAAAAGATCCGAACCTACTAGCAGCTCTAGAAATGACGTCAGAACTGCACGGTGAGCGTCACCATATTCCGTAGTATTGTAACCACGCTACCGCGGACGCACGGTTAATTGTTCACCGATAGAGGTTTTGCCGTAATGAGCAGGTTTTCCTGTTGATCACATCCCACTGGGGGTGCCCAAAAAGATCCGAACCTCTAGCAGCTCTAGAAATGACGTCAGAACTGCACGGTGAGCGTCACCATATTCCGTAGTATTGTAACCACGCTACCGCGGACGCGCAGTTAATTGTTCACCGATAGAAGTTTTCACCGGAATGAGCAGGTTTTCCTGTTGATCACATCCCACTGGGGGTGCCCCAAAAGATCCGAACCTACTAGCAGCTCTAGAAATGACGTCAGAACTGCACGGTGAGCGTCACCATATTCCGTAGTATTGTAACCACGCTACCGCGGACGCACGGTTAATTGTTCACCGATAGAGGTTTTGCCGTAATGAGCAGGTTTTCCTGTTGATCACATCCCACTGGAGGTGCCCAAAAAGATCCGAACCTCCTAGCAGCTCTAGAAATGACGTCAGAACTGCACGGTGAGCGTCACCATATTCCGTAGTATTGTAACCACGCTACCGCGGACGCGCAGTTAATTGTTCACCGATGGAAGTTTTCACCGGAATGAGCAGGTTTTCCTGTTGATCACATCCCACTGGAGGTGCCCCAAAAGATCCGAACCTCCTAGCAGCTCTAGAAATGACGTCAGAACTGCACGTTGAGCGTCACCATATTCCGTAGTATTGTAACCACGCTACCGCGGACGCGTGGTTAATTGTTCACCGATAGGAAGTTTTGCCGAATGAGCAGGTTTTCCTGTTGATCACATCCCACTGGAGGTGCCCAAAAAGATCCGAACCTCCTAGCAGCTCTAGAAATGACGTCAGAACTGCACGGTGAGCGTCACCATATTCCGTAGTATTGTAACCACGCTTCCGCGGACGCACGGTTAATTGTTCACCGATAGAGGTTTTGCCGTAATGAGCAGGTTTTCCTGTTGATCACATCCCACTGGAGGTGCCCAAAAAGATCCGAACCTCCTAGCAGCTCTAGAAATGACGTCAGAACTGCACGGTGAGCGTCACCATATTCCGTAGTATTGTAACCACGCTACCGCGGACGCGCGGTTAATTGTTCACCGATAGAAGTTTTGCCGTAATGAGCAGGTTTTCCTGTTGATCACATCCCACTGGGGGTGCCCAAAAAGATCCGAACCTCCTAGCAGCTCTAGAAATGACGTCAGAACTGCACGGTGAGCGTCACCATATTCCGTAGTATTGTAACCACGCTACCGCGGACGCGCGGTTAATTGTTCACCGATGGAAGTTTTGCCGGAATGAGCAGGTTTTCCTGTTGATCACATCCCACTGGAGGTGCCCAAAAAGATCCGAACCTCCTAGCAGCTCTAGAAATGACGTCAGAACTGCACGGTGAGCGTCACCATATTCCGTAGTATTGTAACCACGCTACCGCGGACGCGCAGTTAATTGTTCACCGATAGAGGTTTTGCCGTAATGAGCAGGTTTTCCTGTTGATCACATCCCACTGGGGGTGCCCAAAAGATCCGAACCTCCTAGCAGCTCTAGAAATGACGTCAGAACTGCACGGTGAGCGTCACCATATTCCGTAGTATTGTAACCACGCTACCGCGGACGCGCGGTTAATTGTTCACCGATAGAAGTTTTGCCGGAATGAGCAGGTTTTCCTGTTGATCACATCCCACTGGAGGTGCCCAAAAAGATCCGAACCTCCTAGCAGCTCTAGAAATGACGTCAGAACTGCACGGTGAGCGTCACCATATTCCGTAGTATTGTAACCACGCTACCGCGGACGCACGGTTAATTGTTCACCGATAGAAGGTTTTGCCGTAATGAGCAGGTTTTCCTGTTGATCACATCCCACTGGGGGTGCCCCAAAAAGATCCGAACCTCCTAGCAGCTCTAGAAATGACGTCAGAACTGCACGGTGAGCGTCACCATATTCCGTAGTATTGTAACCACGCTACCGCGGACGCGCAGTTAATTGTTCACCGATGGAAGTTTCACCGGAATGAGCAGGTTTTCCTGTTGATCACATCCCACTGGGGGTGCCCCAAAAGATCCGAACCTACTAGCAGCTCTAGAAATGACGTCAGAACTGCACGGTGAGCGTCACCATATTCCGTAGTATTGTAACCACGCTACCGCGGACGCACGGTTAATTGTCCACCGATAGAGGTTTTGCCGTAATGAGCAGGTTTTCCTGTTGATCACATCCCACTGGAGGTGCCCAAAAAGATCCGAAGCTCCTAGCAGCTCTAGAAATGACGTCAGAACTGCACGTTGAGCGTCACCATATTCCGTAGTATTGTAACCACGCGTCCGCGGTAGCGCGGTTAATTGTTCACCGATGGAAGTTTTGCCGAATTCATACGGTTTTCCTGTTGATCACATCCCACTGGAGGTGCCCAAAAAGATCCGAAGCCTCCTAGCAGCTCTAGAAATGACGTCAGAACTGCACGGTGAGCGTCACCATATTCCGTAGTATTGTAACCACGCGTCCGCGGTAGCGCGGTTAATTGTTCACCGATGGAAGTTTTGCCGTAATGAGCAGGTTTTCCTGTTGATCACATCCCACTGGAGGTGCCCAAAAAGATCCGAAGCTCCTAGCAGCTCTAGAAATGACGTCAGAACTGCACGGTGAGCGTCACCATATTCCGTAGTATTGTAACCACGCGTCCGCGGTAGCGCGGTTAATTGTTCACCGATGGAAGTTTTGCCGTAATGAGCAGGTTTTCCTGTTGATCACATCCCACTGGAGGTGCCCAAAAAGATCCGAACCTCCTAGCAGCTCTAGAAATGACGTCAGAACTGCACGGTGAGCGTCACCATATTCCGTAGTATTGTAACCACGCTACCGCGGACGCGCAGTTAATTGTTCACCGATGGAAGTTTCACCGGAATGAGCAGGTTTTCCTGTTGATCACATCCCACTGGGGGTGCCCCAAAAGATCCGAACCTACTAGCAGCTCTAGAAATGACGTCAGAACTGCACGGTGAGCGTCACCATATTCCGTAGTATTGTAACCACGCTACCGCGGACGCACGGTTAATTGTTCACCGATAGAGGTTTTGCCGTAATGAGCAGGTTTTCCTGTTGATCACATCCCACTGGAGGTGCCCAAAAAGATCCGAACCTCCTAGCAGCTCTAGAAATGACGTCAGAACTGCACGGTGAGCGTCACCATATTCCGTAGTATTGTAACCACGCTACCGCGGACGCGCAGTTAATTGTTCACCGATGGAAGTTTCACCGGAATGAGCAGGTTTTCCTGTTGATCACATCCCACTGGGGGTGCCCCAAAAGATCCGAACCTACTAGCAGCTCTAGAAATGACGTCAGAACTGCACGGTGAGCGTCACCATATTCCGTAGTATTGTAACCACGCTACCGCGGACGCACGGTTAATTGTTCACCGATAGAGGTTTTGCCGTAATGAGCAGGTTTTCCTGTTGATCACATCCCACTGGAGGTGCCCAAAAAGATCCGAACCTCCTAGCAGCTCTAGAAATGACGTCAGAACTGCACGGTGAGCGTCACCATATTCCGTAGTATTGTAACCACGCTACCGCGGACGCGCAGTTAATTGTTCACCGATGGAAGTTTCACCGGAATGAGCAGGTTTTCCTGTTGATCACATCCCACTGGAGGTGCCCAAAAAGATCCGAACCTCCTAACAGCTCTAGAAATGACGTCAGAACTGCACGGTGAGCGTCACCATATTCCGTAGTATTGTAACCACGCTACCGCGGACGCACGGTTAATTGTTCACCGATAGAGGTTTTGCCGTAATGAGCAGGTTTTCCTGTTGATCACATCCCACTGGAGGGTGCCCAAAAGATCCGAACCTCTAGCAGGTCTAGAAATGACGTCAGAACTGCACGGTGAGCGTCACCATATTCCGTAGTATTGTAACCACGCTACCGCGGACGCACGGTTAATTGTTCACCGATAGAGGTTTTGCCGTAATGAGCAGGTTTTCCTGTTGATCACATCCCACTGGAGGTGCCCAAAAAGATCCGAACCTCCTAGCAGCTCTAGAAATGACGTCAGAACTGCACGGTGAGCGTCACCATATTCCGTAGTATTGTAACCACGCTACCGCGGACGCGCACGGTTAATTGTTCACCGATAGAGGTTTTGCCGTAATGAGCAGGTTTTCCTGTTGATCACATCCCACTGGGGGTGCCCAAAAGATCCGAACCTCCTAGCAGCTCTAGAAATGACGTCAGAACTGCACGGTGAGCGTCACCATATTCCGTAGTATTGTAACCACGCTACCGCGGACGCACGGTTAATTGTCCACCGATAGAGGTTTTGCCGTAATGAGCAGGTTTTCCTGTTGATCACATCCCACTGGGGGTGCCCCAAAAGATCCGAACTTTCTAGCAGGTCTAGAAATGACGTCAGAACTGCACGGTGAGCGTCACCATATTCCGTAGTATTGTAACCACGCTACCGCGGACGCGCAGTTAATTGTTCACCGATCGAAGTTTCACCGGAATGAGCAGGTTTTCCTGTTGATCACATCCCACTGGGGGTGCCCCAAAAGATCCGAACCTACTAGCAGCTCTAGAAATGACGTCAGAACTGCACGGTGAGCGTCACCATATTCCGTAGTATTGTAACCACGCTACCGCGGACGCACGGTTAATTGTTCACCGATAGAGGTTTTGCCGTAATGAGCAGGTTTTCCTGTTGATCACATCCCACTGGAGGTGCCCCAAAAGATCCGAACCTCCTAGCAGCTCTAGAAATGACGTCAGAACTGCACGGTGAGCGTCACCATATTCCGTAGTATTGTAACCACGCTACCGCGGACGCGCAGTTAATTGTTCACCGATGGAAGTTTCACCGGAATTAGCAGGTTTTCCTGTTGATCACATCCCACTGGGGGTGCCCCAAAAGATCCGAACCTCCTAGCAGCTCTAGAAATGACGTCAGAACTGCACGGTGAGCGTCACCATATTCCGTAGTATTGTAACCACGCTACCGCGGACGCACGGTTAATTGTTCACCGATAGAGGTTTTGCCGTAATGAGCAGGTTTTCCTGTTGATCACATCCCACTGGAGGTGCCCAAAAAGATCCGAACCTCCTAGCAGCTCTAGAAATGACGTCAGAACTGCACGGTGAGCGTCACCATATTCCGTAGTATTGTAACCACGCTACCGCGGACGCGCGGTTAATTGTTCACCGATGGAAGTTTTGCCGTAATGAGCAGGTTTTCCTGTTGATCACATCCCACTGGAGGTGCCCAAAAAGATCCGAACCTCCTAGCAGCTCTAGAAATGACGTCAGAACTGCACGGTGAGCGTCACCATATTCCGTAGTATTGTAACCACGCTACCGCGGACGCGCAGTTAATTGTTCACCGATGGAAGTTTCACCGGAATGAGCAGGTTTTCCTGTTGATCACATCCCACTGGAGGTGCCCCAAAAGATCCGAACCTCCTAGCAGCTTTAGAAATGACGTCAGAACTGCACGGTGAGCGTCACCATATTCCGTAGTATTGTAACCACGCTACAGCGGACGTACGGTTAATTGTTCACCGATAAAGGTTTTGCCGTAATGAGCAGGTTTTCCTGTTGATCACATCCCACTGGAGGTGCCCAAAAAGATCCGAACCTCCTAGCAGCTCTAGAAATGACGTCAGAACTGCACCGTGAGCGTCACCATATTCCGTAGTATTGTAACCACGCTACCGCGGACGCGCAGTTAATTGTTCACCGATGGAAGTTTCACCGGAATGAGCAGGTTTTCCTGTTGATCACATCCCACTGGGGGTGCCCCAAAAGATCCGAACCTACTAGCAGCTCTAGAAATGACGTCAGAACTGCACGGTGAGCGTCACCATATTCCGTAGTATTGTAACCACGCTTCCGCGGACGCACGGTTAATTGTTCACCGATAGAGGTTTTGCCGTAATGAGCAGGTTTTCCTGTTGATCACATCCCACTGGGGGTGCCCAAAAAGATCCAAACCCCCTAGCAGCTCTAGAAATGACGTCAGAACTGCACGGTGAGCGTCACCATATTCCGTAGTATTGTAACCACGCTACCGCGGACGCGCAGTTAATTGTTCACCGATGGAAGTTTCATCGGAATGAGCAGGTTTTCCTGTTGATCACATCCCACTGGGGGTGCCCAAAAAAGATCCTAACCTACTAGCAGCTCTAGAAATGACGTCAGAACTGCACGGTGAGCGTCACCATATTCCGTAGTATTGTAACCACGCTACCGCGGACACGCACGGTTAATTGTTCACCGATAGAGGTTTTGCCGTAATGAGCAGGTTTTCCTGTTGATCACATCCCACTGGAGGTGCCCCAAAAGATCCGAGCCTCCTAGCAGGTCTAGAAATGACGTCAGAACTGCAAGGTGAGCGTCACAATATTCCGTAGTATTGTAACCACGCTACCGCGGACGCGCAGTTAATTGTTCACCGATGGAAGTTTCACCGGAATGAGTAGGTTTTCCTGTTGATCACATCCCACTGGGGGTGCCCCAAAAGATCCGAACCTACTAGCAGCTCTAGAAATGACGTCAGAACTGCACGGTGAGCGTCACCATATTCCGTAGTATTGTAACCACGCTACCGCGGACGCACGGTTAATTGTTCACCGATAGAGGTTTTGCCGTAATGAGCAGGTTTTCCTGTTGATCACATCCCACTGGGGGTGCCCCAAAAGATCCGAACCTCCTAGCAGCTCTAGAAATGACGTCAGAACTGCACGGTGAGCGTCACCATATTCCGTAGTATTGTAACCACGCTACCGCGGACGCACGGTTAATTGTTCACCGATAGGAAGTTTTGCCGTAATGAGCAGGTTTTCCTGTTGATCACATCCCACTGGGGGTGCCCCAAAAGATCCGAACTTTCTAGCAGCTCTAGAAATGACGTCAGAACTGCACGGTGAGCGTCACCATATTCCGTAGTATTGTAACCACGCTACCGCGGACGCGCAGTTAATTGTTCACCGATGGAAGTTTCACCGGAATGAGCAGGTTTTCCTGTTGATCACATCCCACTGGGGGTGCCCAAAAAGATCCGAACCTCCTAGCAGCTCTAGAAATGACGTTAGAACTGCACGATGAGCGTCATCATATTCCGTAGTAATATTAATAGTAATTGTTCATCGATGGAAGTTTTTCGAGGTGCACACGAAGTCTGACCAAGATCCGAAAGAACCTTTCTACGGGGTCATTGAATGGTGATGATCAACATATGTAAGTTTGGTTTGGTTTGGTTTATTTTATTCCCCGTGCGTGCGACATGCATGCGTGTGGCGAGTGCGTATGTGTGTTTTGGGAGGCTGCGGTAATGTTCGTGTTAAGTCTTCTTGTGATAGGCCGGAACATTTGCCTATTCATAGTGCTACACCACACTGAAGTATACTGCCGCCGAAGACACCCAGCAGCACACCCCACCCGGTCACATTATACTGACAACATATGTAGGTTCCCCTTTGTCCCTAGAATTGCATTTTCGGACCAATCTGAAAACAACCTGGCCGACAGACAGCTATTATCGCTTAATCTTAAATGTCATATATAGGTTTGATAAGTACTGGGGTGATGTTTCTCAATTTACACAGATTAATAAGAGGAAAGGAAAAATAGAAGCTCAATCTGACATGGAACTTATAAAGACCATTCAATTCAGGGATCTCTTGTAATTTGTTGAGAATTAAATAAAATTGTGATGTTATGTTGGTATTTGTATTCAGATATCAAATTGAGTTTTAGGCCTGATGGGTACTTCTGCAGTTCGAGTACTGGTGCAGCTTTTGAGTAAGAGGCCATCACATCTAAACGTCACAAATAGATCTACATAGGACAGCAGGCACCAAGTGACATGCAGAAAGATCTAGCTGACTCGATAAGAGACATGTCATGTGTTAGAATAAGAGACAGTCCATTTATTGGAAATATGATGGACGAGTCCCTAGATATTGCCATTACCAAAAATCTGGTGATGGTTTCCAAACTTATTTATGGAGGGCAATACAAAATTTAGCTATGTGCTAACGTAGAAATTTTAGATGGAAAAGCTGAGACTGTATAATTGCATAATAAATTGGTTGGCATCAGTGGGTGTAAATATTAAACATGTGTCTGGATTTGGAAGTGATGGGCGTCTATCATAACCAGGAGAGTATCAGGTGTAGGTGTGAGGTTACAGGGTGATAACCCAAGGATAATTCCCATTTGGTGTGCAACTCATCGCCTTGCATTACTGTATACCTGGTAATTTTTGCCCCAGGTTATTTTCGCCCTTGAGCAACACAAAACATATTCGCCCCGTTTTAAACAGTCCTCTCCTCGGTTGTAAAATCGACAAATTCCGTTCGGAATTCACAATAGTTTCGTTTGTAAAATCGACGAATTCCATTCGGAATTCTCAATACAGTTGCACTCGGAACACTCAAAACTTATCGAGTTCCCCCAATTGTCTTAACAGCTGGGGTTAGGTTTGGTTTATTTTGTTTAACGTCTTATCAACAGCTAAGGTCAACAGCTGGGGTGTGAAATGTAATCAGGTATGAAATAAAGAACGTTTACCTATGCTCAGATTTTTTGTTAGTCCCTACTGATTTAAGTTGTATCGGGTATACATGGGTGAATTTAAGCAAACACGATCATTATTACTTTAAACCATTTGGTTCATCAGTACAGTGTAAATATACAGTGCAAACAAAAACGACACAAACTATATATACAGACACAACATTCACAACATATATAGTGTAGAGACATCTCGCGTTACTATTACCTAGAATTACATCTTTTATATATATCATATTACATCTATTATACTCACATCACATTCAAATGTTACTTTAGGGATTTATTTATATATACATTTATTTATCATTCTCACAGTATATAATTATTCTCACAAAACATTTATTGATCATTCTCACATTACAGCGATTTATTACAATCATTACCTTTATCTATCATAATCACATTACATTTATGTAATATTCTCCCATTCCATTCATCTGCTGATCAAACTAATATTGTCACATCATATTAACCAATCTCATATTAATCTATGACCTACATACCATATTTGTCTATCACTGTTGCATAGTATTAATGAACTATTCGTTTTTGTTACTTAATCTGAGAAACTTTGATAAATTTGACAAACATTTTTTGTTATCTGTTTTCAATAATTGAATAAATTTGAACAAAGTAGGCTTTAGAGAATAATATTTCTTTATAAGCTTGTTTCTTATATATTTTAAAATTTACATTTTATTATAAAGTGATACTCAACTTCAATATCCCCACTATTGCATGAGTAACATATTCTACGGCATCGCCCCTGTGAGGAAGGCTTCGGGTTCTGTCTCCTAGCCGAGACATACCAGAGTCTTTAAAAATGGCAGTTGCTACTCCTGCTTAATTAGCGCCCAGCATATTTGGAGTGAGACGACTGGTTGGCCCGTTGTCAGTATAATGCTACCGGGTGGGGTGTGCTGCTGGGTGTCTTCGGCAGTATGCTTCAATGAGGTAACACTATAAATTGGCAAAGTTCCGGCCTTACCACAGCCTCCCAAAACACACATACGCACTCACCACACGCATGCATGTCGCACGCACGGGAGGCCGTCCTTAAATGACCTTAGCTGTCAATAGGACGTTAAACAAAATAAACCAAACCAAACCAATCTACGGCATCGTTAAGTATTGTTGTAACGACCTACCTCAGTATTCAGCTTAAGGACGACATACGAATTTTCGATATTTCTTTCAGATTATGACTAACTATATAATACTGTAAAAGTGGATATTTTCGCGCGTTGAAATTTTCGTAGGTTTCGTAAAATAATTCTGTAAACTAAAACCCTCATTAAATGTGTTTGTATAAAGGACGGCCTCCCGTGCGTGCAATAAGCATGGGTGTGGTGAGTGCGTATGTGTGTGTTTTGGGAGGCCCCGGTGTGTTTGTGTTAAGTCTTCGGCTTGTGTTAAGTCTCCTTATGAGAGGTCGGAACTTTTGCCGATTTATAGTGCTACCTCACTGAAGCATACTGCCAAAGACACCCAGCAGGACACCCCTGCCGGTCACATTATACTGATAACGGGCTAACCAGTCGTCCCACTCCTAATATGCTGAGCGCTTAGCAGGAGTAGCAACTACCATTTTTAAAGACTCTAGTATGTCTCGGCCAGGGGACAGAACCCAAAGCCTTCTTCACAGGGGCGATCGCTCAACTGAAGATCAAAAGTGAGGCGTTGTCAAGGAAGACATTAGGAAGAAGAAAATTGTTAAGATAGAAGAGGAAAGATAAGATCCCAAATTTAGTCGAGGATACCCAGCAGGACACCTCACCAGGTCACATTATACTGACAATGGGCGAACCGGTCATCCAACTTTTAATTTCTCGGCCTGGGGACAGAACTCATAGCTTTCCTCACAGGGGCGAACGCTCAACTAAAGGCTCAAAGTGAGGTATTATAAAGGGAGGCATTAGGAACAAGACAGTAGTGTAGAAGAGAAAATATAAGATCCCTAATTTAGTCGCCTTTTACGATCATGCAATTGGGGCAGTAGGTAAAATTATCAAGCTTCTACCTGCAGGGCAGTTGCTGATTTATAGTGCTACTGTTGGCCTTTTGGTTATCAAGAAGAAGTTGTTTTTAAATATTTTTGCATGTTTGACCCATGTGACCTGAAATGAAGGTCAATGTCATCAATTTGAACAAACTTGGTATCCCTTCATCCCAGCATGCTACGGACCCGATATCAGGTGTCTGGGCCTGTTGGTATAATTGAGGAGAAGTTGAAAATGTAAATTGTTTACGAAGGACGACGCCGGATAAAAGGTGACCTAAAAATGGTAGTTGCTACTCTTGTTTAGCGCTCAGTATATTAGGATTTGGACCACTGGTTCGCCCATTGTCAGTATAACATGTGTCAACACGCAGGAATAGGATAAGTAATAAAGCTTTCTATACGCTAAACAATATATAGAAGACATTTAAAATGGCATTTGTTCAAAATGACACCCCCCCCCCCCCCCCCCCCCCCCCCACACACACACACACACACACACACACACACCACCACCACCACCACCAAAATAATGCTTTAAAAATAAATATCGACAGTGTACTAACTCTTTTAGCATTTAGTTCATGGTTCCAACTTCAATAATTCGTCAAAAGAAATATCCCTTTTTATCTGTTTTGTGACTCCGTTCATAGTTTAGTAATAATGCTATGCAATTAATTAATTAGGCAAGTGCATCATCGATAATTAGGGGTTAAATGTATAGCCAACGGAACCTACTTTGATGACGCAAAACCTTTTATCAGTAAGATTGGTTTATATTGTTTAACGTCCTATCAGCTAAGGTCATTTAAGGACGGCCTCCCGTGCGTGCGACATGCATGCATGTGGTGAGTGCGTATGTGGGTTTTGGGAGGCTGCGGTATGTTCGTGTTAAGTCTCCTTGTGATAGGCCGGAACTTTTGCCGATTTATAGTGCTACCTCACTGAAGCATACTGCCGAAGATACCCCATTCGGTCACATTATACTGACAACGGGCGAACCAGTCGTCCCACTCCTAATATGCTGATCAGTAAGTGTTCTGTAATTGTAAAAAAAAAAAAAAAAACACTCTTAGGCCGACCCCTATGATAAATTAACATTGCTGTAAACCCCATCTTTGAGTCGAGGGTTATTTTCATAGCATGTTTACATTAATCATTCATTCATATTCATACTCACTTCAGTTCTTAGGAATATAACCTAAAACGGAAAATAATCAGTTGGCGATAGTGTCATTGCAGGCCTAATGTAAATATACATTTGTACATGTACATTTATGTATATAAACTATCTTCCATTCAAAAGTAATACATCCTAATGGATCATGATTGGTTCAATCTAATTAAAATCTAGATGGTTATTCTTACTACGTTACATGATCATCTAACAACATTCCATAAGGGGTCACGTCGGGGTGACCTTTGAGATGTGTGTATTTCGCTTTCAGGGCGAATTGTCAATTTGTCGATGTCCTCGAAGCAAACCATTTCGGCACAGTTGTATATAGCTATATACTTTGTTGGACGAAATGACAAACAAATTGACATTCGGACATGTAAAATTCACTTTCAAATTTTGGAAAGTAGTAATTTATTGGCTAATCCAAAAGGTCAGCCCGAAGTGACCCCGTATGGGATGTTGTTAGATGTTTATTTACCCGTAGTGATAATGGCCATCTAGATTTTAATTAGATTATGATTGGTTTGGTTTAGAATTGCTTAACGTCATATTAACAGCTAAGTCTAGGCCTCCCCTGTGTGTGTTTGTCGGGGAGTAAGATCGTGTTCTGTATAATTGTGATAGCGCCAAGTTCCGCCAACTATGCCGACTTCATAGTGTTACCTTACTACTTAAGCATACTGCCGAAACACTCAGCAGGAATACTCATAGAGTCACATTTAAATGACAACGAGCAAATCAGTCATCTAACTTGATATGCTGAGGGTTTGGCAGGAGAAGGAACTACTGTTTACATAGAGTATGGTATGTCTCAGCCAGGGGATAGATTAAACTAAAGCCTTCGTCCAAGTGGCAAACGCTCATCTTATACTGGATCAATGCAACTGCCGCTAATGTAGATTTTTTGAGGGATGCTATTTTAACAAAGCGTAGAAAAGCAAGCACTACATATACGAAGGTTTTAATTTTCAACGCAACTGTCATAAATCATACAACAATCGGAAATGAAAATCCGTCAGATTCCAACCACGAATGGCAAGCAATTACCAGACTCTTCTACAGCGACAAATGTCTGTTAGACTTCCTGAACAATAATATTTGGAATCCATTAATGTCCAACTGACAGTTTTAGGAATCATAAGCTGAACGAAATGAATACACGACAGAACTTCGTCGTTTTTTGTTTTGTTTTTTTGCATTTAATTAGAAAAAAAAAACAAAAAATAAACATAAGGAAGTATTGCTAGTAAGGTGTATAATCATTGCTTCATGTTCCCTGTACATTTTCAGATATGGATTTATGGACTATTGAATATTTTATGGTCGTCAGTTTAATATAATTTGGATAATAAAAAAGACATCAAGTGGACATGTTTCCATACATATTAAAAGTTAGAAGCAACACATAAAAATAAATTTAAAGGGGCATTCCTTCGTTCGAGAGGCAGATGAGTTGCACGGTAAGTATCAATTTTATTTATAGAATATGCTTACATTCGCATTTTGGACTACCTGCGTTTGACTAAATATCATATTTGTGCAGCAGATCCGTATATAACGTTAACATGCTGTCGCTGTGCGTCTGCACTTTAATATATAGCAGGAGATATAAAATAACCATAAAATATGCAGACTGCGTCGGTCGATCTCCGTCAAATTTGAGTGTTATTATGGTATTGCGACGCCCCTCCGGAGTTAAAGTTTGTTTGTCTGCATATCTCCTACTGCATTTTTCTACCAATCCCTTCGAAAAGAGGTATCGCATGGTCGCACATGATTGATACTGGCATGAAATACACAACTAAAACGTGTTTTTTCCTTAAATTGACTGCAGCGCTACCTTTCTTGGCTTTCGGTCCTTCTGCTTGTTTGGTAGTTGCTGCTCTTATAGTGCCTGTGCTGTCCAAATAACAAGAGGCCCAAGGGCCATAACGGTCATCTGACTATAAAGACCCATATACTATTGTAGTATGCATTCTCTGTAGCGAGTATAGTGGCACTGTCGGCCATGGTGGCCATCTTTGATTTTGGATCAACCCAAATAATAACAACCTTTGATCAGAACCATCGGGATCATCTCTGGTAAGTTTGAGCTGAATCCCGGTGGTGAAACTTGAGAAGAAATTTCAAATGGTTGTTGTTTGGGAAAACCTTGATTGCGCAATCATGTTACAAAATGGCCACAGTGGTTCCATGTCAAAGTTTTTACGAAGCCTAAAAATAACGACACTTTGTTGGCTTTGGTGACATCCTCACCAATTGCCAGTTAAATGGCACCAGTGGAACTGGACAAGAAGTTTAAAATGGTTTGGTTTGGTTTCATTTGTTTAACGTCCTATTAGCAGCTAAGGTAATTTAAGGACGGCCTCCCGTGCGTGCGATATGCATGCGTGTGATGAGTGCGTATGCGTGTTTTGGGAGGCTGCGGTATGTTTGTGTTATGTCTCTTTGTGATAGGCCGGAACCATTTGCCGATTTAGAGTGCTACCTCACTGAAGCATACTGCCGAAGACACCAAGCAGAACACCCCACCCAGTCGCATTATACTGTGTTTTCAAATTGGCTGCTGCTATGGCGGCCATCTTGAATTATGGACGGACCCAAAAAATAACACTACTTGGTCAGGACCATCTGAAAATTATTTGTGGCAAGTTTTAGCTGAATCCCTTGAGAATAAGCTTAAAATGGGAAATGTTTATGGACGGCGGACTACGACAGACGAAGCACGATGGCTATAGGTCATCCTGACCCTTTTGGTCAGATGGTCTAAAAGTCATATATGTTACTATGGCTATGTTGTTCAATTAGCGAAGAGATTTGGTTGAGATGTCCACTATGTGATCTAACTATATACCAAGTTTGGTTAAAGTTGGACTTACAAAATAAAACTTTGAGGTGAAATGTTGATAACGCTGTCGAAAAAGTAACAACATTCGTAAATAGTTTTGAGACGAGACAAAATATGACAACATCTAATTTCCGCCAATTACAATTATAAAGCCTTCTTTACTTTCTATGATGATCAATCAAAAATAAACAAAAAGTTCATGCATTTGTACAAAAATCTAGTGTTGATGTACAGGTTCTGCAGTTGATATGGCCAAGTTCTAGCTGCAGTGAATTCTTTGAATATATACCACGTACATTTCAAGACTTGTCCAAAACACCTCTGCCCTGCAGGTAGGGCGTAAGAATTGTACCTGCTGCCCCCATTGCATGATCGTAAGAGGCGACTAAATTTGGGATCTTATCTTTTCTCTTTCTTTCCAACTTTCTTCTTCCTATTGTCTCCATTGACAATGCCTCACTTTTAGCCTTTAGTTGAGCGTTCGCCCTATTGAAGAAGGCTTTGGGTTCTGTCCCCTGGTTCAGACATACCAGAATCTTTAAAAATGGTAGTTGCTACTCCTGCTTAGGGCTCAGCATATTTGGAGTGGGACGACTGGTTCGCCCGCTGTCAGGATAATGTGACCGAGTGGGGTGTCATGCTGGGTGTCCTCGGCAGTATGCTTCGGTGAGGTAGCACTATAAATCGGCAAAAGTTCCGGCCTATCACAAGGAGACTTAACACAAACATACCGTAGCCTCCCAAAACACACATACGCACTCATCACACGCATACATGTCGCACGCACGGGAGGCCGTCCTTAAATGACCTTAGCTGTTAATAGGACGTTAAACAAAATAATCCAAACCAAATCCAAACCTACAATAGTCTACTGTATCCGCGCTCAGGGATTACGGTACTCGCTTCTTGGATAATACTGAGAACGAATATGCCTGCTCCGGCAAGAGCTCTGATGACCACTACACTAGGCTAGTCTGACCTGTCATAAATCGTTCGTCCATCTTCCAGAGCTACGCTATCGCAGTTATATTATTCAATGCTCAAGCCTTCACGACAAAGGTTAAACACTAGATCTGCATCATGAAAAGAAATATGTTAGCTATCGATCAAAAAACGTCAAGCATTGTTGTCATGTGTCCATGCACACTGCTTTCTCGGCCAAAGGGATGTAACTCCGATATATCAAGTTGCACATTTTCCTACGATCGGAACTCCTCGTAAATTCCTACGAAACCTACGTAGACAGCCCAAGCCGGATGTTCCGATCGACACGCATACACACAAAGGATTGATTCTGTAAAGCGTATTTTGAGAAACTATGGATTATAAATGTTGTATCTCTACTTTAATATTGTAAACAACGGGTCTCTTGATTAAAACTAGTAAACATTTCTCCATTGTAATGCGTATTATAGCTATAGTTATGTTACTAGCCTATATATTAATACAGTTACGTATATTTTTCACACACCCGCCATTTTGACCGTCTCGATAATGAAACTTCAAACAACGGGCGTATTTTGAGAAACTATGGATTATGATGTTGTATGCAAACTTCACTATTGTAAATAACAGGTCTCTTGATAAAATTAGTTCAATATTTCTCTATTGTGGTAGCGTATTTTAGCTATAGTTATATTACCAGCATACAGTTACGTATATTTTTCACACATCCACTTTTTTTGACCGCCTCGAAGAATGAAACTTCGAACAACGGTAATCCGTACATGTTTTTGATGCAGATTTCATTCCTTCACAAACGGAAATACATAATCTGCCTATAATGGTTTGATTGTTAGTTTATATTAATTGATTTGTTGTCCTTTTCATACAAAAATAAATTCCGACGCTAGATGGGGTAGGAGTAAACTTACATAGGGTCACAAATAGCGTTTGACGTATATGCTAACAAGTAGGAGGCAGAAATAGAAGTCTGATTGAGAACGATTGAACAGAAAGGTGATGACATAAGGCGACAGACCTCTGAAGAGGTCTTTGCCTTAAAAAATGATGTATAAGGTAGCACACTACAGTAGGACAGCTTGGCCATGGGCGATTGTTTTTGTTATTCAAATTACTACTGTATATGTTATGCATAAAAAACGGAAAAAAATGTACACTAACATTGGTGTGTAGTCAAGGGAGATAACCTTAGCTATCTGTGTACGCTAGGCGGCGTGCTACACACCACCTTATAATCAGTTCTTGCTTAGCGCTACATCCGCCAGCATCGCTCTCCTCGCACTGTGTCTTGGGTGAAGAGGAAAAAAAATACGCAAGTATTGAATCATTTACAAGAAACACTGGAACATGTCAAAATAACTACGGACAAATTTTGTGAACGAGTGGAAACTCTAGAGAGGGCACAGACACCACCATCGTTTGATTTTAACCAGCCCTCGTCACTCAACTTTCGGGGCGAACCACAACCACGTGGTTTGGGATCTTACCAGGAAGGAGCTTGCACTAACTTTAACACCCATGAGGGTGGAGACTCACCAAATGAATTGCAATTGCATACAGCTGATGATCTGCAAGGTGAGTTTGCTGTCATAAAAGTCTCTGTTTTAAAAGTGAAATTACCGACAGAATTACGAGTACCCGACTCATTCAGGAGCATAAAAAGGCAGGATCAGCCATTCGGCAATGTTATACAGAAATGTGGGAAATTCAGTGAAACTACATTGAAACTATTGTTATCTATTGAAAGTGGAACAGAAGTGGGTGCTATACTTGAGAAACTGTGGCATACACAGGTAGCCCAGATACGTTACCTCCAGGAGGAACATTCAGCGTTAGTGGTACAGGGTCAGTTCAACCCGGACGTGTCGCGATTATTCCGGACCATGCAGAAGAACACATTTGGATTTTCACAAAATACGTTGAATTTATTGGAAAAAGCGACGACAATTTCAGCTGCAACTTTTCGGAGTGTACAGAATCGTGGTACATTCAGCTACCGCGGACGAGGCAATTTCAGCACTCGTGGTCAGAGCTACAGAAGTCGAGGTCACGCGTACGGTAATAGCTTCAGGTCGTTCGGGAATCGTGACGTCATGTCTAGACAGTCGTCGGGAGAAGCATGCGCAGCACTGAGTGGCAGTTAGGTGCATTGGTACTCAGTACACACGTGTCACTGTTATTGTTTACAAATGTAGTCGATGGAAATATGTTGGTTACATGGTACTAGTAGTACTTGTTTACGTTATAACTAAACATTGTGTATTTTAGGTTAAAATGTTCAGGTATACAGATATATCTACAGTGTGTGTAGTATGCACCCTATATATGCATCTCCTTTAAATATCTTTTCTTAAATCATGTTTAGAGGAATGGGCTGAAATAGATGCTCCAAACCAGGTTATTGAATGGATACGTGATGGCATAAAAATTCGTTTATAGAACAACCTGACCAACAGTTTTCCCAAAATCACAACTTACCTGATAATCAGAAAAAATTCATATCGGAAGAAATTTATTCATTGCTTGAAAAGGGGATATATATCTAAAGTAGAATATGTACCTCACTGTGTAAGCCCGATAGGATGTGTTCAGAAAAAGAATGGGAAATACAGGCTTATAACAGATTTACGATATGTAAATTCATATTGTAACACACCTAAGTGTAGATATGAGGATATTAAAATTCTACCAGAGATTGTAAAAGTAAAAGATCATCTAGTTACTTTAGATTTGAAAGATGGATTTTTTCATGTGCCAATAGCCGATTCATGTAGAATATTTTTAGGCATTTTTTGGAATGAGCAATATTATGTATGGAATGTGCTTCCATTTGGTTAACAATGTAAAGTATTGAGACCAGTCATTGTTTATTTGCGTAGCCTCGGTATAAGACTTACCATATATGTAGATGATGTTTTGATTGCTGGAGCAAGTGATGAGATACAGTCGCGGTCTGATTGTGTACTTAATGTGTTCAAACGATTAGGATCTGTGGTTAATTTTGAAAAATCAAATTTGTTACCAGAGACTACAAAACAGTTCCTTGGTTATATTATAGACACTTCCGGTAATGAAGTTGTACTAAAGGTACCTAAACCAAGGATTAGAAAAATCCATTGTGACATTAAAAGACTATTGAAACAACAAAATGTGAAAGCTAGCATTTTGGCTAGAATAGCTGGACAGTGTATTTCTACCGCAAAAGCCATATTTCTAGGAAAACTAAAACTGCGTTCAGTGTACCGATTACTAGGTAGTCGTACATCTTGGCGATCTGTTCTCGTGTTAGATGAGTCAACTATCAAGGACCTGAACTGGTGGCTTGATGCGTTAGAGACATGGAACGGTTGTACAATAATCACTCCAGTGGTCCAAGGGTAGATAACTACCGATGCATCCCAAAGTGGATGGGGGGCAACTTACCTCAACAAGGATGCTCAAGGATTTTGGAACACAGAAATAAGCAATCTTTCATCAAACCACAGGGAAATGTGAGCGGTGTTAATGGCAATAGTGTCATTTCGTACAGACATAACGGGAAAGACAATTAAAGTATTATCAGACAATATCTCAACCGTGGCATATTTGAATCATATGGGGGGCCCAAGCAAAGACTTGACAAAATTAGCGGAAGCTATATGGGCCGAGGCAATAGACAATCATGTGATGTTAGTGTGCCGACATATTCCGGGAATCGACAATACAACTGCCGATCAATTGAGTCGCATGCAAAGCCATTTCGAGTGGAAACTACACCCCGCAATATTCAATACCATAGACAAAATATGGGGCCCACATACAGTGGACCGCTTCGCTTCGCTACAGACTGCACATTTAGCAAGATTCAACAGCAGATTTTATCACCCCCTCTCAGAAGGAGTGGACGCGCTTGCCCAGCAAAACTGGGCTGTGGAAAAAAAAATTGTGAATCCGCCATTCCGCCTAATAACACAAATTTTGGACGTTCTTCAATCTCAAAAGGCACAGGCTACAGTGATAGCACCTTACTGGCCAGCTCAACCGTGGTTTCAGAGACTTCGTGTGGCATCAATATGTCAACCATTCAAAATTCCAAACACCGCAATAATCAGTCTCGGAAAGAAGGCGGAACCACTACGAAATCAAAAATGGAGAACATATGCATGGAGAGTTTGTGGCAAGAAACTTTGACTAAGAAAGGGTGGTCTCCACGTGCTATCAGACAATTTTCTATGTGTTTAGCACCTTCTACCCTACGATTGTACAATGGATATTTGTTACAATGTTTTACATTTTGTGATAAAATAGGTGTAGAGTTCAGCCATTTAGATTCTGCTGGACTTGTTGATTTTTTGTGTGAACTAGCAGATTCTAGCGATCGACCAAAATCCAAGTTAAATTCTGCATTGGCAGCTACAAATCTAGCTTTTTATGCATTATAACTACCTAGTCAACTTCTGAATGTTGTACTCTGCAAGAAGAATGATGGGCAGCGGTTTCATTTTCCAGCTTGTATCTACAGAACCTGCAAGAAATGTACCAAATTAGACACCACCACCTTATTATCTGCTTACTTCTCTTGTGGAGCCAAAAAGAAAAACAAACCAAGTAATGACTTAGTGACTTGGAATCACTGGGAAAAAAAGAAAATGGACGGGAAGATGAGAAGAGTCCTGGAAAGCAAGCGATAACAGTTACTACTATGCTTGAGGAACTTGCGTCAGATATTGATAGGCCTGTGCAAAGTACCAGTTTTTCAGAACACTTGTTTGTTGGTCAATGGCAACAGCGGCAGTTCTCAGAACTGAAAAGAAACCTGCCCCAAGACTCTGTTTTACTTGTTATGGATTTCGGAAAGAACCGAACTGATATCAAGATGAACCAAAGTCGGTATTTTCACAGCAAAGCAGATCACTATCCATCCTATAGTGGTGTTTTACCACTCTCCTGATGTTCCACAGTTGATTGTTCGAAACTCTCTTATCTTTCTTAGTGATGACATTAATCATGACTATCATGCCGTGGACCATTTTCTTGAGAGATCTGTACAGTACCTGAAGGAAACAGAAATTCCATTTTCCAAACTTATTGTTTTCTCAGATGGGTGTGCGGCCCAGTACAAGGGGAAGGGGTCATTTGCTGACCTTAGCCTTAAGAGCATTCAGATAGAGAGGAACTACTTTGGATCTGACCATAGAAAGTCAGAGAGTGACGGAGAACTAGGATGTATCAACAGAGCTGTGGATATGGCAATACTGGGAAGGAATGTCTGTATAGCTGGTTCAGGAGATATGTATGCCTGGTGTTCTACAAGTAATATCTGCTTGCATGAAGCTGGATCTAAGCGCAGATTCTTCCTGGTGGATACAAAAGACATCGACAGGGACACGGAGCCAACTAACATCACAACTCTACAAGGTTGCAGAAAACTCCATCAGATAATAAACGCCCCTTCATCACCCTATGAGTTGATGGTCAAGAAGCTATCGTGTTACTGTGAAAACTGCAGAAGTGGCAAGACAGAAGACTGTCCAAATAAGGAGTACACGGGACAAAATCAGCACAAAACATTGAAAAAGTTAACAAGAGGGAAAACTTCTAAGGCTAGCTCAACTATTCCGCCATGCAAATCAACACAACCGGTCCAAAAGACACCCAACAGTAAATCAGAAATCTGGTATTGAGCTTTGGGAGAAATTCAATACTTGTCAGACCTATGATGACTTGCAGCAAATTGTGGTTGAAACCAAACTACCCACTTTACCTCAACTGCCAGATGTAACATTTGTTTCACACAGAAGAGTGATTGATGAAAGTGTACTTGGTCTGATGCCCGAAGAACAGAAAGACAAAGGTTTATTTCTTTCCATTGTATACGGTGATGGTAATTGTTTACCAAGATGTGCAAGTCTTCTCCTATATGGTCATGAAGAGAACCACTTTGAAATGCGAGCTAGAATTATAGAAGAGCTGGTCAGAAACGAAGAAATTTACCTGGATGACAATTATTTGAAGGAAGGTTCAAATCCATGTGGCCATGGAAATGTAGCGGTACAGTTTGCCATGTTCTTCGAACAGTATGCTGCTGAAAAGCTGACAGATCTGACAATCCAACGAATTTTTCGTGCTGAAGAGCTTGGTCTTTGCAGAAGTGGGAGATACATGAGCATGTGGCAGATTGCTGCCTTGTCTAATGTTCTTCAATGTGTTGTCGTATCGGTTTACCCTCTTTATGGTGGAAGAACAATTAAAAAAGGACTGTCACCGAAGGTTTCTTCAGCACAAATCCAATGAGAGCGTAATGACTGCCAAAGAAGTCTACATTATGTGGAGCAATGTACGTGGTAGTAACATATCAGAAAAAGACTGGCATCCAAATCACTTTGTGCCTCTTTTGAAGACCAATATGCCCCATTCACAGCTTGACGACGATGAAACACTCCACATGTGACGATGAAGCACTATCCCCTATATATGCATTTAACGTTGATGATGAGGATGCCCAAGACTCTTTCATGGACAGCAGTCTTGTTAATACTATTCTTCAAGGACTTGACGACAATGCTGATGAGGTAAGATTGATTAATCAATATATTTTTTATTCTTTATTTTTGCTGATAATCTTCATCCCATGTATGCTTTTTATACGCCCGTCAAAAATGACGGGGCATATTATGGTATAGTGTTGTTCTTCCATCCGTCCGTCGTGAACTTTTATTTGTCCAGAGATCCCCCTCCTACAGTTTTCACCCAATATCTTTCAAACTTGTTAAGCCTAATCATTATGACATGAAGTTGTGTTTTCCTGAATGGCAGTTCGATTTGACAATATTTACTAGAGTTATGGCCCTTTGGGACTTCATATCTGATTTGATGCACTTTTCGGATATTATGTAGAAAGTTATGATATGTACATACATAAGTGGATATATATGATAAGCTGCAACCCTATCTAACCAGGTCCCATCATTGTTCCCGAATGACCAGCTCCCATATTCCGAGGAGGACCAGCCCGCATCTTCCCTGGAGAACCAGTCCCCATCTACACAGGAGAACCAGTCCCCATATACACAGGAGAACCAGTCCCCATATACACAGGAGAACCAGTCCCCATATACACAGGAGAACCAATCCCCATATACACAGGAGAACCAATCCCCATATACACAAGAGAACCAGTCCCCATCTACACAGGAGAACCAGTCCTCATCCTCTGAGGGGAACCCGTTTCTATCTTTTCAGGAGAACTAGTCACAAGCAAGGTACATTTTAGGGAGATCAATAGTTTGGTTTGGTTTATTTTGTTTAACGACCTATTAACAGCTAAGGTCATTTAAGGACGGCCTCCCGTGCGTGCGACATGCATGCGTGTGGTGAGTGCGTGTGTGTGGGAGATCAATAGTATAGTATGATAAAAATCAGTGTGCCCCATTTACAAATAAAAATGCTCTGAAGTTTAGTCTTGGATCAATGTTAAAACTTTTATTTATAATGCATCCGTCAAACATTTGAATGTCCATGTTCAACATTTCAGGTTTCAAACAGGGTCTTCAGAGGAGAACGCTCCCCCATCTACCCAGGGGAACCAGTCACCATCTAAACAGGAGAACCAGTCCCCATCTACACAGGAGAACCAGTCCCCATCTATACAGGAGAACCAGTCCCCATCTATACAGGAGAACCAGTCACAAGCAAGGTACATTTATAACTTTTTATACTTTAACAGCCAGTATCACTTATGGAGATCAATACTTGTATAGTATGACAAAATTAGTGTGCCTCAGTTTCAAGTTTAAATGCGCAGAATCTTTAGTTTAGTCTACAGATCAAATCATCAAAGTTAAACCTTTATAATGCATCCATCCTACATTTGAACATCCATGTTCAACATTGCAGGTTTCAAACAGGGTCTTATCTTCCTATTAAGCATGGAAATATGACTTTACCAGCGGTTGTAAGTTGGCCAGTTAATTCCGGATTCATTTCAATTACTTGTTATGTAATTGATAAAATGTTATTTTAATGAAACATCTACTCAACCCCATGAATCTAGATTCAAACGTCTTCAAACCAATGGTGAAGATTTATCAATTACTCTCTATTGAATAATCAATTTAAATAAATTTTATGAACAAACCCTTGAAGAAACTTGGGGTAGGTAGATGTTTAACTAGAATAACCATAACCCAAATTTGTCAATGGTACCTGTAGTGTCTCAGTAGATGTATTGGACCACTTCTGGCATGCATTACATCATCTGCTACAAACCATTGTCATTTTTTGTTAAGTTTTTTGTTGATCCATGGTTTCTAACATGTGGCTTTCTTATTTCTGCAGGTATACTTAAATCAATTGCCAAGTACTATCAAATTTTAGCACATTACATTGTACCACTTTTGGTTTTAAATAGGAGCCACGATAAATTCACACATCCACATTAATACCTGTAAAATCGGCTCTCAACATAGTCCTTTCAGTGTTAAGAGTGCCAAAATAAGATTACCACTCAAGATATATTTTAACTTTTACGGAAGCAAGAAAGATAGAGTTGTGTCGTTGAAAAAAGTCATGTAAATAAATTAAACATAATTTTTAAATAAAAATAGTACTGCTGTCTGATGAATTTTCCTTTCAAACCTGTTCTTATTTCAAGTGACATCATGTTTGACATATGTTGCAAAAGTAGAAGTTTTAAACTAAATGCAAGGCTTTATCTATATCAGGTTATTGAAAATTTATTCATATTTAATGATTGACTAACTTGCAAAAGGATTTACTTAATGTAGATTTAGAAGTTGATTGAGACTTGGTAATGAATCTTAAACTTGAAAATGTACATGTAATTACATCTGAAGCGATCTTCTCTTTAGGTCGACAAATGGCCCTTTGTGCAGTTTTTCAAGAACGTCTCATAAAAAAAGAAGACTTCGTCATGCCAATGGGTAGGAGGTGACCTGGTGATAATGTGAGCGGGTGGGGTGTGCTGCTAGGTGTCTTCGGCAGAATTGTACCTGCTGCCCCCATTGCATGATCGTAAGAGGCGACTAACTTTGGGATCTTATCTTTTCTCTTTCTTAACAGCTTTCTTCTTCCTAATGTCTCCCTTGACAATGCCTCACTTTTGGCCTTTAGGTTCTGTCCCCTAGCCGAGACATACCAGAGTCTTTAAAAATGGTAGTTGCTACTCCTGCTTAGCGCTCAGCATATTAGGAGTGGGACGACCGGTTCGCCCGTTGTCAGTATAATGTGACCGGGTGGGGTGTGCTGCTGGTTGTCTTCGGCAGTATGCTTCAGTGAGGTAGCACTATAAATCGGCAAACGTTCCGGCCTATCACAAGGAGACTTAACACGAACATACCGCAGCCTCCCAAAACACACATACGCAATCACCACACGCATGCATGTCCCATGCACGGGAGGCCGTCCTTAAATGACCATAGCTGTTAATAGGGACCAACCAACCAATTGTTTTCCCAAAGACTTTAGTGTTAATGTTTTGGAGTATTTCATTCAAATTCTTGAATTCAATATGACAATTATGATTTATAACAAAAGTTTAGGGTCTGATATAACACCTAATAAAAAAAAACTTAGGTCCTTCAGCTCAAATTTTCCCCAGGGTAGCCATTTTGAAAATGGGTGAATTTCGCAGAAAAAATTCTCAAAAATCTTAAATGTTTACCTGTTAAATATTATTACCTGAACTTTTGGGAAAACAATCAATCGGACTTACGAAATGTATATCAACATTTCTTATTGATAGTTACCTATCAGGCTACATATCTATTTTCTCACTTCATAACATACTGGCCAATCAGTGGCTGCCAGACATTTTATCCTTGGCTCAACTTTCTATACACAGGGACTGTTTCAAAAATATATTTTTTCAATTGGTTGGTTGTTCCCTAATAGGACTTTAAACAAAATAAACCAAACCAGCTTACGTACACTGTTGACGCCTTCGGTTCAGATAACCAAAAAAAGGTTGTTGCTTCTTCTGATTAACGCTTTGTATTCCTGGAGTGAGACGACTGGTTCGCCCATTATCAGTATACTTGATCAAATGGGGTGTTTTGCTGGGTGTCTTTGGCAGTGTGTTCCAGTGAGGTACCACTATAGGTCGATATCATGTTCGTGCTATCACAAGGAGACAAACACAAACATGCTGCAGCCCCACAATACTCACACACATTCAAACAATACAAAACAAAACCAAACCGTACAGGAATGAGCAGTCAATTACATTTTGGCCACCGGAGCCTGGCGGTGATAGAACGGAGGCAAGACGCACGATCTGTAAAAGGATTTGATTACACTAATTTTAACTGTACACATGATTAAGAATAACTTAAAAAATAAAGCAATATGTTTGTGGCAGGAAATCGTTGTGTTACATTAAAGAATGTCTATGGTAGGCTAATGTTGACGATATAATGTACCTGCTGACTTAAAATTCGATCAAAATTCGAACAATCTAAAAGCTGTCTATCACAAGAAATGGGTTACCATATCCACATTTAATTAAATACGCAATTGTGCTAATTTATATATCTATTTTACATATTTCGTTTGTTGATATTTTTGATGCCGATTTTTTCGGCCCAAATGGCCTTTATTGAGAGTTGATGGGCCGTTAAACATTAATAGCTAATTAACTAACTTGTAGTAGAAAATTAAACCGATATTGTTCCTTTAAACCTGATTTCAAAACGTGTGCGGATAAACCAGACTATATCAATATACATGTCTTTTTGATCACGGATATCGTTTTATTCTGATGTCATTCGAATATGATCGAAATAGCAAAGAACAGATGAATATTTATAAACACCCATTGGAGAGTTAGTAAGGATGACGTGTATTCCACATGTAGGCATCGCATGTCATAGATCTATAGATTTCTATATCCTGTTTGGATTCGATACATCATTTAAATGCACCTTATTTTATCTGTCCCATTGAAGAAAAGGGGCCAACTTTCGCCGGGGACAACAACTTTACAGCGTAAGATATTAATTATAGGATTCAATTAATTTGTAGCGACATACTCAGGGTATTGAGTACAACTGGATATTGTCCTATCAGAATGTACTAATTAATATTAAAGTTACGTGGGCTTGGTCTTTATACTTTAACACATCGATGTTTCCAGAATACATGCAACGGCATTGATGTCGACCATAAAGGACTTAGATAACTTGTTATCAGCTGCACTACAATACCTATTCTCTGTAACATTGTCACGATTTCCAATTGATCCCTGCTAGTGGGATTGTGATTTGGCGACGGCTTATAACAAGTACATATTAATTTACCTGCTGTGCTATATGAATCCTTATTTGGCGAGATATGATATTATCATAACCATCTAATCACATTAAGTCATTGTCAGTGAGTCGTGTACTTGCCGCCGGCGTAAGTGATGCTGATTATATATAATCTCCCACGAAAGGGTATTTGCGATTGATGGCTTGTGTTTTGGTTTAACTGCCCATCGGCGTCTGTGGTCATTAGGGTAATGGTTATTCATTTAGTATCTTACTATAAACAAAAAAAAATGGTATCAGAGACAAAATCAGAAAAAAAAACAAAATTCAAAGCATACGTATTGCAGATTTAAACCATTATGAAAATTTAGGTTATAATGATAAAAGATATGTAGAAAAGATGGTGTGGGCTATGTGCTATATGTAATGTCAAAGAGATATGGTAGGTAAAGGGACATTGGAGTCTATAGAATAGATACGAATGAATAATACGGTTTACGACTATCTTTTGCTTTCCTTCATTTTAGTTTATTGCTATACGTTTTGTAAATCAACCATTGGGCACATTAAAGTGAACAGTATATAGAGAATATATTGTACGATTATGGCAGATTATTATTTTAAGTTTAACGAGTGCGTAGCAAGAGTGAAAATATTTTTTTCGAATCTGTCATACGAGTGAAATATATTTGATAAAATGCAGAAAACAATTTTTTTTATTACATTTCGAATAAGGCCTTAAACTGCTTTTATCACCTTTTTAGCTAGACCGATCCGTCGAAATAACAATCGATCGAGTGAGCTGATCGGGTTAAGTGCCCATTTCAAAATATTGATACGCTAAAAAATAGTTTTATTTTAAAATATATATTAAGAATAATAAACGACACTTTATGTATAGATTTCTAGCACAATATTGTATCCACTATTTCTGAACACAGTGAAGTTGGATATATTTTTTTTTATCAAAATAAAACATAGACCGTCTGGTATTACTGCGCCCATGCCGAAGCAACTGGGAAGAAGTTCCGACAATACCTTATATTTTCAATGTTCATCACTGCATCAGTTTTAAAAGTTTGATTATATATTTTTTAGATCACCTGGCCCGAAGGTGCGTCCGTCGTCCGTCAACATTTTTTTAAATTGCTACTAGTCCTAAAGTAGTGAATGGGTTTTTACCAAATTTGGTCAGGAACATCCTTGGGGAAAGGGAAACAGAGTTTGTATACATTTTTACCCTGAACCCCCAGGGACCTGAGGGGCGGGGACAAATAGGGGAAATAGATATTAGTTTTTAAATTGCTACTAGTCATAAAGTTATGAATTGATTTTTAACCAAATATGGTCAGGAACTTCCTCGGGGGAAGAGGAACCGAGTTTGTATAATTTTTCCCTGGAACCCCCGAGGGGTCTGAGGGGCGGGGCCCGATAGGGGAAATAGAGGTGAATCCTTTAAATTGCTACTAGTCATAAAATTCTAAATTTGGTCTGGATTACCAATTGGGGAAGGTGGAAAAAGTTTGTATAAATATTGACTCTCAAGGGGCCTTAAGGGCGGGGCCAAAAAGGGGAAATAGAGATTACTCTTTAAATCGCTACTAGTTCTTAATGGATTTCAACCAAATTTGGCCGGGAGCAACCTTGGGGGAAGAGGAACCGAGTTTGTATATTTTTTACTCGGAACCCTAAAGGGGTCTGCGGGGCGAGTCCCGATAGGGGAAATAGAGTTTAATCCTTTAAATTGCTACTAGTCATAAAGTTATGAATGGATTTTAACCAGATTTGGTCTGGATTATCCATTGGGGAAGGGGGAAAGAGTTTGTATCAATATTGACTCTGACCTCCAAGGGGCCTGAAGGGCGGGGCCAAAATGGGGAAATAGAGATTAGTCTTTAAATCGCTACTTGTCATGAAGTTCTAAATGGATTTTAACCAAATTTGGACAGGAACTTCATTGGAGGAAGGGGAACAGAGTTTGTATACATTTTTATTCGGAACCCTAAGGGGCCTGAGGGGCGGGCCCGATAGGGGAAATAGAGTTAAATCCTTTTAATTGCTACTAGTCATAACGTTACGAATGGATTTTAACCGAATTTTGTCAGGAATATCCATTGGGGGAAAGAGTTTGTATAAATATTGACTCTGACCCCAAAGGGGCCTGAAGGGTGGGGCCAAATAGGGGAAATAGATAATAGTCTTTAAATCGCTACTTGTCATGAAGTTCTAAATGGATTTTAACCAAATTTGGACAGGAACTTCATTGGATGAAAGGGAACAGAGTTTGTATACATTTTTATTCGGAACCCTCAGGGGCCTGAGGGGCGGCCGAAAGGGGAAATAGAGTTAAATCCTTTTAATTGCTAATAGTTATAATGTTTCGAATGGATTTTAACCAAATTTGGTCAGGAACATCCTTGGAGGAAGGGGAACAGATTTTGTATAAACTTTAACTCTGAACCCCCAGTGGCCTGAGGGGCGGGGCCCGATAGGGGAAATCGAGGTGAATCCTTTAAATTGCTACTAGTCATACAGCTATGAATGGATTTTAACCAAATTTAGTCAGGAACATCCTTGGGGGAAGGAGAACCGAGTTTGTATACATATTTACTCGGAACCCACAAGGGGTCTGATGGGCGGGGCCCGATAGGGAAAATATAGTTGAATCTTTTAAATTGCTACTAGTCATAAAGTTCTAAATGGATTTTTACCAATTTGGTCAGGAATATCCATTGGGTTTGGTTTGGTTAAGTTTATTTTGTTTAAAGTTCTATTAACAGCTACGGTCATTTAAGGACGGTCTCCCGTGCGTGCGACATGCGTGCGTGTGATGAGTGCGTATGTGTGTTTTGGGTGGCTGCAGTATGAGCTCTAAATAGTTATAAAGTACTGTATTGATTTTAATCACTTTAGGTCACACACATGATCGCGAGAAGTGCAAATAATGTAGAACAGATGAATTATAAACATATATAAATATGAAATATGTTGTCCCTTCCGTTTAGTTTAAATTGCTTCCCCATCATATATTTGATAGGTATCCTGTAGCTGCTAAACATGTGCTCACAGGTGCAAACTATATCCAGTGGTCACACTTTCTCATATTGCAGGAGTCAAACAAGCAAAGTCACACAAAAAACTTTGTGAAATTTTACCTTTGCTGCCAAACATGTGGTCATTTACAGAGTTTTTACCCTTTGCAATAATTTTCTTACTAAACCTTGTGAACACGATAACTAGAGTAAGTTTGATGAAAGCCAATAATCAACAAGAGCTCACAAATTTCAGAAATGGAAACCTTTGGAGAGTTATTAACAGAGTTTTTTCCCCTTGTAATGTTACCGAAATTGCCCTTTGTAACAAATATCATTATTGAATCTCATGAAACTATTTAACAAAAGTTTTGAATGTGCGAACCATTCCATATGTAACTAGGTGTACATTCACAGAATTAATGCCCCTCAGAAAAAAGTATTGTTTGAATTTTATACACTCAAAAATTTCCGTAAATGTTTACCAAGTTTGATGGATTAAATTTTGTACATAGACAAGTCTTTAAAAGGTACTATATTATGCAGCTAACTTGCAATGTCACAGAGCTAGGCCTTTGTGAATAAATATTTTTTTGTCCCTGTGTTGACAAAATAGTATAAGGTGAGGGTCTGTATTATAATCGGATTGTGTTAACAACTGTAGCAAGTTAAAAACCAGGAGAGCAATACAGGCCCTCTGGGCCTCTTGTCAAGTTTTCGCAGGTAAAAATGTAATAAAACATTAAAAAAAACTCGTACTTGAACTGTCAACGAAATAAGGGGGTATTCTGGAATCGGGTTATCTGTCTGTCCGTCCGTCTTGCCGTACTCACTCAACATCCTTGTTGGCTGCATTCACCGATTAATTGCGTCAAAATATCTTCATCGCCTATTGGAGACGAAATTTAAAGTATTTTTCGAACGGAAATAAAAACATATTTTGAAATTCTGATCGACTTGCACGGTGCACCCCACAAGTTTCAGACAAAACACTACACCCCATTAGTCGACCCTTGCCGTCCGTCCGTCTGTCTGTAGACACATCTTGTCCGGACAACTCCCCCTTAACCGGTAGGCCGATTAATTTATGCATGCAACAATTTTTTCACCAAATGCCGTGCATTGATACATATGTATATAGGTGGGAATCTCAGCTATTTCATTATACAAGTAGCGATTATGGGATGTTGCTAGATGTTCATGTAACGCAGTGAGAATGACTTTATGGATTTTAATTAGATTGTATTTTGCTAACCATTTATTTACTCTAATCACCTGTTAAGTATAGACGTTTTGCATAATTCCCCCTCCGCCATCTTTGATCCGGGTCATTTGTTGCAGGTCAAAGGTCAAGCGGTTAACCTTTTCCCCGAAACAACACTGAAACACTACGGAGGCGATAGTTTTAGCACTGTTTTCTCCGATTAAAAATATGACACTTAGTTTTACATGCCTAAATATTTCTGTTTGTCATCATACTAACATCTTTTTACAATGTCATCGTTCATCAGCCGTTTGGAAGCTGTCCAGTTCTGATAGAATATGTAGGTTAAGTATATAATGTTTACCTATGTATACATTATTTTTGTTATTTCTGTTCATTATTCACCATCAAATTACATTTGTAATTAAAAGTGCTAATAAAATTTTATTCGAAAACAGACTCATTTATATTGATACATATTTTGTCCTTTAAAAGCATTCCATTATCATACCATACTCATTTTTTTCAATCTTATTTTTAACTTTAAGAACACTTTCTCAAATTAAATGATAGCAAAAATAAACATCCTTTCAATGTATTCCGAGGTATTAGCATGCAACGTACCAGTATCATTATTTATTTGTATGCATTAATATATGTGCCAAATTCGTCAATATTATACATTCAAAATAAATTATCCTGTACATTATCCTAGTAGTACAAAAATAAAAGGTCTTATTTTTTGTGTATTGTTCATTTTCTAAGTTTTTAGAAAAACTTGTATAGATAGATCAGATTTGAATCCTTCATGTGAAAATATATATTGCTGTTATTGTGTTCCAGACTCTGAATGACCTATAAGATCTTGAAATCTGCAAAGCAGGCATCATGCAGCTCAAGTTCAGAGGTCCTGTTCAAGTTCAAGTCTAAGTTGTATTTGTCTTTTCCTGCTGTGCTTGTTTGAGAAGGATGTTCATTAAAATCAATAGCCTTTCCCCCAAAACCATAATATACATGTACAGAACCATCTGAAGATATAACTTTATTTCTCACATGTCTGTATTTTGACAATCTAAATACCTTCCCCAAATATTGATACTTTATTTCTGCTCAGTGACAGAGATAGTTCTATGCAAATGATGGAAAATGAGGATTGGAATATTATTGAACAAGCCATTGCCTATTTTGGGGTAGAATTCAGTGAAATTCATTAGAAAACATACGTAAAATCTAGTTTATGAAAGAAATTATACATAATTTGTAATCATCACTGATATGTATTTGCTTAATTAATGATAAATTAATGATAAGGAGACTGACATGTGTTCTACAACAGTTGTATTGTAATTTGTTTCATCAACATGCAAACTAATGTGGAATTGAAGTGAAAGGTATATACCTAGTAATTGAAAATTTTGTATGTGTAAAGAATGAGTTTTCTTCCCTTACAATTACCAGATGCTGCGATAGCTCAGTTGGTTAGAGTGCCAGCCAAGTAACCAGTCGTGGTTGTGCCCTTGGGGAAGACACTTCACTTTAACTGTTCTGTATGTTGTTTAGTAAGGTAGTCACCAACTACAACAAGGAGACACCCCCCCCCCTGTTAAAATGACCCTGGCTGTTGACAGGGCAATAAATCATGCAAGCAAACAAATCCCCTACCAGGAGTCAAATCAGGACTAAAATCTTTAATTTGTCATAGAGAAATCTAGTTACCATCAAATTTGCATATCGAGATTTGTGGCATATTTTCCCTTTCTTTCCTGTCTACTGGTTTTTCTTACAAATTAACTTTTTTTTCACCAAAAATTTTCTACGTCACACACGATTCCCTCCTTTGAACACAAAAACAGCAAAAATATGTCTAGGGTCTGGCAGTTTAGGCTGGGCATCAATGGCAAAATTTCTCTTTTTTCTTGCTGAGAAACTTTGTTCATCAATCTTTAGATTATGGGTTGGTTAAAAGATAAGTTAAAACAAGAGGCCAATGAAGAAGAAAATAAGTGGATAAAAATAAGGAAAGAAAAATCAGCTGAAAACAAAAAATACATAAGGCAATTTAATTTCACCAAATAGGGGTTCACTTCACCATAATGGTAGTGATCCGCAGTTCAATAACTATGAGCTTTACTTTACTGTACAACACATGTGTAACTGCCTCCTTTGTAACACTTTGAATATATGTTCTCTTCCTACTGTATATTGTTGTGCTTTGTCATATAATAATTATGTTAGATTTGATAAATATAGCTTTTTTACATTTTAATTTGTTGTTATCATGGGGAACATATCCACATACCAGCCATAAACAGTTTAAATATGAGGTATTAGCAGAAACTTTTGATAAACACTTTTAGTTCAATATCAGTTGTAAATTAACTTATTATCATGTATTTATAAAAGTATTCTATTCTATCATATTCATATTTGATAAGTAATATAAACAAGGACTTTCATGTTATATAATATGTGACATAAAACTTTTGGCAGGTTGTGGATCAAGAGATCAGTTGGGAGTGGGTGAGAAGGGTACAAATGAGACTAAATGCATTATTTCTGTTTATTTTTTTTATTTTGACATGTATTTTTTTTTTCTTTTTTCTTTTGCAAATTCAGGAGATATTTCAAAGAAGGTAATACGAGTTTACAGGACACCGCTCTTGTTGTTTACCTTTGGAGTAGTCGAAGTTTCCTCTGGCCTTGACACCGTACCTACACAAGACATGGTGTCAGAGCCAGAGGATCTCGGGCTGCTTTTGGATGACCATAGGTCAAAATTGGATTAATTGCATTGCAGAGGAATTCTGGATACTAGAACCTGTGTGCATTTAAGGGATGTAGAAATGTGAAATGTGTTTATTGAAATATTTAAAACCTAAGCTTATACCTGTGCCTGTGGGGTTAATCAACTGCACACGAAGCATTTTCCTCTTAATATAGCTATACTGCTGGTGATATGTTTGAATATAAGATGCGAGGACCAACGCCATTAGCTAAATTTGCTTCCGACGGGTCTGGACATTTTCTCTTTGTATTACTTACAACGATATTAACATGTATATATATTATAATTTCAACGAAAGTGCTGCTGATGATATGCATATATACAATACCAGGAACTTTCAGTTCGTTGACGTTTCGTTAACTTTTTCCGTATGCGTTTGTAAACATTTCACGGGTGGAATTGTCGCGGTATTAACTTTTGATGTTACTAGTGATTGAAATGTAGTATTTCAACTGCAAACGACTCAATATGTAGAACATAATATCTGAGTAGTTTTCCCATTAATGATGTTTGATTTCCACAAAAAATGTCCTAAAAATGACGACGTTCAACGACGGAAATCGCCGCCATGTTTTGTATGTAAAACGCCTATCGATGGGCCGTGAAGAATATCATATTGATAATCGCCTTCATTCCTGTCAGTATAGAACAAAAGATGGTTGTGAGTAGGATCATTAATGAAGTCGGTTGAGTTTGTTATTGATTCTTAACGGTCCATCAATACTATAAAGGTCATTTAGCCAATATATATATATCTAAATTATGTATACGTTAACAGTTAAAAAAACAAAATGGACTTGCTTTGTTGTTACAAAATCTTTCTCTTGTAGGATGCAGATCAGTGCGATGCACTGAAGCTGGCCCTCGCGCTTAAATCCGTTATATATATAGCTCATCCTAAGACGGGCAAGTAGTCTTGTCGTGGCGATTTTCTGTAGAAAGGAGACTATTCATCCATATTCGCATTCGCTTTGCCATTTTGATACTAAAACTTTAGACAAATGGTTTAACATAAGTTAAATAAAGTTTAAAATCAAATGGAAGTGAAAATGACGCTTTTGCGGCGTGATTTGCTTCTCATTGCCGGGTATTTTGGTATGTCCAGGAACCTAGTAAAATATAATATTAAATTTTGAGACAAGATAGTGTAGTGAAATTACCAATTTTGTATTGAGGTTTTAAGTCGGTAGGGCAAAGACATTTAATATCCATTTATAGTAACAGTGACTCTATTTTGACCTAGGTGATTTAAATAAAAAGTCGTACAAAAAAGGTACACGTGAGGCGTTATAGTGACTTTTCAGGACAATTGTATCAGCAATGAAGACGGTAGACCAATGACGTCATTTGGTTACATACGAGTCATATTATAATATCTACTTGCCGACAAATTAGAGAATTGATATCAGAACAAACACTGATTAGACAGTTAATAAGCTTTATTACACGTGTGGAAATGGTCAATTTCATAAAAGCAAATATTCAATAATCAAATACTAACAACCTGGCGGTTATTTACGAAAGTTCCATGTGGTCTGGTAGACCGCTTGTCGGTGTGAAACTACAACTAGATACAGAATGTAGTATTGTTAACTCAAATGTGCAGTCTAAACATCCTGGCACGCTTCTGAACGTTGTCAATCAAGAAAATATGCACGTCATATAATAGATCTCTTGTTGAAATACAAATGTTCAAAAATATATTTGTAACTCTCTAAAAAGACATTTAAAAAGGTATGGCTTGTTTATACCATATTCTATCTACAAGAACCCATAACAGTTGATCATTAGGGTTTACAAAATGCTTGCCATAACTGTTTCTCCTACAATAAGCACCATGCACAACATTTACAATAAAGCTGGAATCTGAACTCACACATGAAGTGAAACGATATTAAAAACTATTTACCTTCCGTTATCACAGTTTCTTTGTTCGTGTTCATGAACTTCATATCCGACAGATCATACTACTTAAATTATGCAATCACACGCCGATATCATTTTTACTTGTTTTGTTGTACAATTGGGGTTATCCTTCGTTGATGTTCAGTCGTCCCCCTAAAACCACGCCAGAAAATATCAACTCTTGATTTAGAAATCACACATCATTTTCGGAAGGGGAGGTAGAGTCCATATCAGCCACACCTGCGTTGGGATGGCGTCCTGATTTAAAATAACGTGGCGGAAGATAATTAAGAGATGTACAAACAGGTATTGAAATGTAATTGTCATAATATTTGTCGCAATATAGCAGAATAATGTTGAATTTCAAACACTAATACATATCTTAAGATTTGCACAAAAATAGTCATGTAATATACCAAAATGTTTGTTTGGACATGTAGTGTCTTAAAATTACAAATAATTTGATATTAAATGCTTACAGTTTCTTCTATAGAGTTACTTTGTGGTAAGTTGTAGCATGGAATAATTCTTAGTCACAAAAATAACCAAAGCTGAAAAATAGCCCAGCTGTCATGCTCTATAGCACAGGGTAGGAGCATTTGTTTGACCGGATTTGACTTGATGTAGGTATAAACAAATATTTTGTTTTGACCTTGAAATGCAAATGGCGGCTGTGGATGATATTACACAAATATGGCATAAAGGGAGGCTTTTCAGCCATTAAAAATGCTTTTATATCATACTTTTAAGACATCTGATTATAGTAAGAATGTCTAAAAGTTCTTTATAGTATATAATAAGAGCATTTTTGACGTTTCAAATACCTTCTTGTATACCATAATTGTGTGATATTACTCGCATCCGCCATTTGTATTTCAAGGTCAAAATAAAATCAGTGTTAATATAAGTAATATCAGTAAGGTACGAAAGCCGGTTGAGACCATTTTCGTAGAAGAAAATAAAAATTTGTTCGCGTTATTACGCGAAACTAACGCGTTATATCGCGAAACTTTCGCGTTATTACGCGAAACTAACGCGTTATATCGCGAAACTTTCGCGTGCGTTATATCGCGAAACTTTCGCGTTATTACGCGAAAGTATCGCGTAATAACGCGAAACTAACGCGTTATATCGCGACACTTACGTGTTATATCACGAATATATATAGATAGCTATAAGAAGTATCGACTACTTTTGAAGAGTATTGACATGAGGCACGACAGTTTAGTGAGGTTTTATTTTGAGCTTGGCCTATCCCAAGCTTAAATTTTGAGTTTTTTTAACAAAAGTGGATAGTGTTGTTTTCAGCAATTCAACACTTAAACGATATTTGAAACGATAGTGTTTAACAATAGGGAAATTAGTTCTCGGATATATCCGATGTTGCATTATTCATTCTCAATGAATTACAAAATTCTGGACAGAAAAACAACTTCGTTCTCGCCCTCCATCTTTAGAGTCATTATCTGATTCTCTGAAACCATTTCATAGTCTTAAAGAACCTGCTGCGCATAATAAAGCAAAACTTTCGTGATATTATACAATTATCGACCTGTTTTCAGGTGAATATTATGATTGATAAACTCGAGAAAATGATATTTCCCGAGGCCGAAGGTCATCGTGTTCACCTGAAAACAGGTCGTGACTGCTTTATTATATGACAAAACTGATACATTTTCATATTACAGAATGATTATCATTACCTGTCATAGGATTGAAAAAATAATAGTGATCGACCGGAGAAAAGTTCAAAATGACAATAAATAAGTCAAAGTCAACAATGAATTTTAACTATATTGTTTATTGTTACTTAAAATTCAACAAAATGTAAAAACTAAAACATTTAAGAATTCAGTCTATTAAACTCTGTCCGGGAGCACGTACCTACATGTACATGTAAGCATACATTTTTGACGACATGGATAGTTGGAAATTCCCTTGTTACTATATCTGGGTGCGTAATCGAGTTGTTGGATTGTTATGTCACCCTGGATTTGACGTCAAGGATTGCGAAATAGGCCCTGTTATTATATTTGGGTACGTACTTTACTATTTGGTGAGGGGTCACGGACAAAAGCCCCCGTGGACATTAGCCTCTAGGACAAAAGCCCCTTCACACTAATCAAAAAGTAGACAAAAGCCCCTTTATAAAAATAAATATTTTTTATTGATTTGAAAAAAATATTCATTGTCTGATTTTAGCAATGGTTATATTGAGTTAAATTAAGTGTTATATATACCAATATGTAAAAGTGACTTCAGTCACCAGTGGCTTCTGCAATATAAACAACCGCTCCAAACAACAACTTATTGAACTGTTGTATTAATTTATTTTTATATTATTTCTATGATTTCCTAAAATTACAATAATTATATTATAATTTGAGACACAGATACTGAAAAAGGAGATGTTTTAGGAACCTGTTGGCACCATGTAATCGGCGATTATTGATGAAATACTACTTGTATTATAACATCACTATTTACTATTAAAAATACAGATTTACTAATAGTATATAAAGTATACCAACTAAATTTATATAGACGGGGCTTTTGTCCGTGATTGGGGGGCTAAAGTCCGGGGGTTGGGGTCGGGGTGTTTTGTCCTACACTGTAGCACGGCTTCGGGGTTGATAATAATATTTGTGCAAAGTGAGAATGTTTAGAATTGGCTAATCAGGAAAGGGGGAATATCACAGTCATATCATAGCCTAATACGCGTTAGTTTCGCGTAATTACGCGAAAGTTTCGCGATATAACGCGTTAGTTTCGCGTAATTACGCGAAAGTTTCGCGATATATCGCGTTAGTTTCGCGTAATAACGCGTTAGTTTCGCGTAATTACGCGAAAGTTTCGCGATATAACGCGTTAGTTTCGCGTAATTACGCGTAAGTTTCGCGATATAACGCGTTAGTTTCGCGTAATAACGCGAATTTTTTTTTTATTTTCTTCTACGAAAATGGTCCCAACCGGCTTTCGTAGTAAGGGGACGTATTGGAACCAGAGCTTTCAAATGCGTGTTTTTGAAAGGTCTTATTTGTAGTTTAAATAAACCTTAGAAAACATTTGAATATAATCATGGTTATCGAAATTATAAAACATGTAAATATAGAACTCAGAGTCACATTTTTGTTGATTCATGTATATATGCAAACTTTATATATCCATAATATGTTTTATACGTACTGCATGCGCACTGTACGGGACACATCTCCTCGAGCATAGCCCTATCAATTCGGCAATCTTGCTCCGTGATTTCAGAGCATATGTCCCAGTCCTCGTACATTTCGGGGTTCACACAATCCTCTGTTTATTTGAAAACAACTTATTTGTTATGGGAGAAGATGTACAATATGCGAAAAAAAAATCATGCTAATACACCTAAAACGAGTATTATTTCTAAGATCGGGGCGTAATTCATTTTATTTACCAGAAGACTCTTGCCATTCTGGAATATCTGGCATTTTAAAGGGTTTCCATACGTTAACGCGTGTGTATGTGTGTTTTCCGTTCTATGTCGAGTTATAATTACACGTTTCTTATAATGTCTGAGTTTGTTTTTTTACATTGGGCTAGCAGCACAATATCAAAGAAATGAAAATGTGATGAATATTGACGACGTCATTTTGATTGAATAGAATAGAATTAATTGGTACATGGAAAACGAGGATGCGTATTTTGAAAAGTAGTACCATGTAAAAATATTCATGATATGTAAATAAATATACATACCATCGCAGTTAGGTCCCAATCCATATGAACAGGAGCAGGAACATGTTATGTTGTCAAGAGAACCAACACCAATGTTGGGTTTGTTACACGTCTTTCGACAGTCTAAAAGGATAGATTTAAACAATGAAATATTGTCCTTTTTTCAAATTGGTAAAAAGTATCCCAATTTGTAATGAAACGAAACAGTTTAACTAATATTAATTTTATTACAGAATTGTACTTACCGCATTCAGAAGGTGTTTTTGTGCAGGGAACTGCATTAAAAGACATAAACAAGAGATAAGTTCAGGACAGAATTTCGGAAAAGTAAAGGAAAACTTTATCTTCTTCTACGAAACCTATTGCCAAACCATTAAACAGACTAAAAGTTTAATAGTTCGACTTCCAATATTATAAATACTTCGCGCTTCTATACCTGGGTCTTTATCAATAAAGCAATACTAATCATTATACCCCCTCAACACAGTTTCATGTCGGTCTGTCGTCCGCAAATATTGTCTCGAAATCCTTCCTCCCTAACTTAAGAACCTATTTCAATGAAAGTCCACACAAATATAAAGGATCATATGTAGATGTGCATGCAATATCTTTTCTACAAAATTTTCGTTGCCATGGTCACTGCAAATAGGTTTTATGTGGGGTAAAACCTATCCTCAGGGTGATAGTTCTAGTTGGTGGAAATGGTACATGTTTAGGGAAATTCAAGGTCATGCATAACATATTGAATCCACTCGCAAAGTAAAACAGTTGATATATAACCAGAATATGCGGGGGTATAACCTATCATCAGGATGACAATTCTAGTTGGTATCATTTTAGCACGCCACTACAGAGAAGTGACGACCAGATTCGAATTATCTTTTTCTCGTTCTGATTTTGAAGGTTAGCGTTTTAGAAAGCTAATAAAACAGGAAACAAATCAATTGGATGATTAGCCGAAATTCGTTTTTTTTTAGAGTATATACATTGTCAACTAATTTCATCTTTCATTTAAAAGTAATATAATCAAACTGGGATGTTAAAAATGATCTCAAAGTTTTTCAGAACCTTTCTCCTTATGTAGAAAAATATCCGTTGACATTGCCCTTGAATGACTTATAGAATTACACACCAGAAAAATGCCCTGGCAATGCCGCCATGATAAAATTGATAACACAATCACCGCCATCTACGTCTACACAAAAGCGAACTTTTTCACAAAAGGTCACATATAGCGCTCCATTTTAATTGAGAAGGTACAACACAGTAACGTTTATATCAATGCAAGTTTCCAGGATATGTTAAAAAAATAGTATACCCTACCTATTGTAAATCATGTTTTTAATACATTCTTTGTCTCTTTCTTTATACACGTGTTAATTTAATTGAAAGCGTCATATATTTTTCTACAACATATGTGAAGATTTAAAATAAAATGCCATAACCGCTTTAGCTTTAATGTATACAAATGATAGTATTCAAATAACTTACCACAAAGACCATGGTCACAAAATGATGTGTCGCCATTACATTTTGTACATGGGAGTCCGGGTTTAAAGAAAGGCACCATCGCATCCTCGCTGACACAAATTTCAATTAGATTTCATTAGCAATTGCCTACCGACGTACAAACTATTATTGATATATATTTATTTTAGAATATCGTACCCGTCTTCGTCAATCAATTTAATATTCTATATTGTTTAAGTGAAGTAAGAATCGCTCGGCATGACAAAATGGGTTGTCACCATACAAAATCGATATGCCAACATGTCATTGAAGTAGATTTAAGATAAGATTAAAGGGTAGATTATTATCTATCGATAAGTTTGAATTAATAGTAGAAGTAGAAATTGTCATCTCAATCAAGAATACAAACCTTCCGCCATACTTGCAAACGAGCAAATTCACACGAGCATTACTGAAACGACAGCGGTCCGTGAATGCACATCCAACGGTTCTGTGCTGACCGTGCACCATCTAGAAGATTTCGTTATAATGATATGATTAGACAGGGACTAGACTTGTCGCCATAGTAATCTTATATCGTGTATATTCTTAGAAAATGGTTCTGCATTTTGATTGAAAATTTACTGTATTTAAATAGTGTTAAATCGACTGCTACCTCAGCGTTTCAGATCATTAGTGACGATCGTACAATATATAAATAACAGGTACGAGGCGGTAAATTATCAGAGTTAAGATATATGTAAGTAACACTGACAAAACGGTGGTTGAAATCATGCTTAGCTTTACATTCTTTTCGGCCAGTCAATACTGAAAAGGTTATTAGGGCCAGAAAAAGTGTATTAACCGAAACAACATCAAACAAATTAAATAGGTTATAAAATGTTTAGTAAATAACCAAAAAGAAAAATGTCGATATTGTTTCTTGTGGTACAGACCGACAGCTTTGGAAAAGTTCAGAATTTTGTATATGTTAACAGATTGGACGTTTTAGACTTGTTATATTGTTTTAAAATCTCTTTAAGGTTGCAGGTCAATGCAATTCAATGAAATGCGTTTAACGATAAATTGCTCATTACTGAAGAAGGGAGTAAATGTAACGTGGACTGGATGTAGTTTGGTTTCCCTCACGTTACCTCAGTGTAAATGTCTGGCAGTCACTGATTGGCCAGTATGTAAGTAACAAAATAGATATGTGGCCTGATAGGTCACTGTCCATAAAAAATGTTGAAATAAATTTCGTAAGTCCGATTGATTTTTTTCCCAAAAGTTCAGATCATAATATTTAACAGGTAAACATTTCAGAATTTTGAGAATTTCTACTGCGAAATTCACCCATTTTCAAAATGGCTACCCTGGAAAAAATTCGAGCTGAAGGACCAAACTTTTTTTTTATTACGTGTTATATGAGACCCTTAACTTTTGTTATAAACCATAATTGCCATATTGAATTTTAATGATATACTCCAAAACGTTAGCACTAAAGTCTATGGAAAAACAATTGGTTGGTTGGTCCCTATTTCTTATATGTATGTTTTTCTTGTCTAACTGATTATACGCCTCTTACCAGACATACCAGAATTCATAAAAGTGGTAGTACTTTGGCAGTGGGACGACAGGTTCGCCCGTTATTTGTATTAAATGACTGGTTGAGGTGCACATCATAATCTGTATAGCGCTTTCAAATCGCTGGTGAATACCTTTCGGTTTCGTTTTCGGAACATATTAGCGGGGGTTAAATTTCGCTGTACACCGCTTCCTATCTATTTGCAATGGATTTTTGTATAATCGTTTGACATGGCTACACAACTCATCGATGTGCATGAAAATCCTATGCTAAGTATACACCGTCCCGCCTGCCGTCATGCACTAGTGATTTCACTTAAAAAAAATCACATGTACCTTGTAAGATGCAACATACATAACAGTAGTGAGTTGCAATAAATAACATTAGTCTGGTTTCAATATTTTTTCTAGCCAATAATTAGAACATGGATGATTATGTTGTTTTTACTGGACAGATGTATGTAGTATTCGGAACTGCAATTACATCGTGTCTCTTGACGCACGACAAAAATACGGATCTATTGTGAAAAGGGCAACTGTGAGCAGGTCAGGGATATCATGTATTCAGTATGGGAATATATTACACATCCCATTTTTATTTCTATGTTTGATTAACATGTACTTTAAAGATATGTTATGTTTGCTGAGTTATATTTACCGATACGGTACTATGACACATTTCCATAGAGTCAGTGTTTGGCTCAATCTAATTAAAATCTAGATGGTCATTATTACTACGTTACATGAACGTTCATGTTACGTAGTGAGAATGACCATCTAGATTTTAATTAGATTGTGTTTGGCTAAATCTTTTGTTGATGTTTAGATTTGCGGATTTTAATGGAAATGCGAATATAGCGGAAATAAAAACCCTACTATACAGTTATTTCTCGTGTCTTAGCAGCCTTATTGACGTTTACGTTTCAATGTCCCACAGTGACCGGGAATCAAAATTATGACGGGAAACTTTGCTCGATAAAAGATAAAATATATTCTTATAGTTCCAAATTTTCTAAACCTAGCCATATAAAGAATTATAGCTCACATGAATGAAAATCATCTAAACGTTTTAAATCTTATGGGCGACATCTAACGTCAGTACATATGTTTGTCAATGTTTCGAACCGTACTATCCAGATGTTCTTATACAGGAAGAAATGGGTATGCTCACCGTCAAGAAATTCTTGCAATGTTGAATATTATTGCAACTGTTGATCTGTGGGTTGAAGTATCGACTTTCTAACATCCATGACCTCATCATATTTGTGATATTTCCTTTAGAGCTAACGCCGATATTAGTATGGGTATTGAATGGCCCAGATGGCTGGGTGATAGCTAACGCACATTCCAGTGAGAGTAGAGCCTGAAGCTGTAGATCTGTTGACCAGTCCTTAAACAAAATATAAATATGCATTATTCCAATATGGTTCGCTTCAATATGTATGCATTGTAGTGTTTACGAACAATCCATAATTCCTGCCCTGCAGGTAGGGCGTAAAATTGAACCTGCTGCCTCCATTACATGATCGTAAGAGGCGATTTGATTTGGAATCTTATCTTTTCATTTCTTACTTACTTTCCTCTTTGTAATGTCTCCCTTGACAATGCCAAACTTTTGGCCTTTTTTTCAGTGTTCGCTCCTGTGAGGAAAACTTTGAGTTCTGTTTCCTAGCTGAGACATACAAGTGTCTTTAAAAAATAGTAGTTGCTACTCCTGCTTAGTGATAAGCATATTAGGAGAGGTACAACTGGTCCGCCCGTTGTTAGTATAATGTGAGCGGATTGGGTGTCATGCTGGGTGTCTTCGGCAGTATGCTTCAGTGCGATAGCACTATAAATCGGCAAAAATCCGGACTATCACAAGGAGACTCAAAACGAATTTATCGCAGCCTCCTAAAACACAAATTCGCACTCACCACACTCATACATAAATGACCTTAGCTGTTGATGGGACGTTAAGCAAATAAAGCCAAACCAACCCATCCACAATTCAGAGTCATTCAGGGCCAAACACCAGACTAGAAGGACGTTCATTAACAGAAACATATCAAACTCAAACTAATGCTAAAATGTTAAAGGATAAAAATAGAAAATGACTGCTTTCAAACCAACCGTTGGTAAAACATAGTTTATGATATAGTTTCATTGCATGTAAATAAGCAAATATAACTAATGAAAAAGAAATTGTTTTGAACAAAGAGTTCAGACATAACCTTTAAAAAAAGTCTCATAAAATATGTTCGGTTCGGTTAAGTATTGTTAACATCTCGGGCAATTGAGGGCGGCATTCCGTGCGTGCGAAATGCACGCGTATGGTGTATGTGTTTGTCTCTTTATTGTAATGTGGAACTGATTCCGAATTTATAGTGTTACGTTACTGAATCATTATACCTAAGCCACCCAGAAGAATACCCCATCCGGTCATGGTATACCGACAACGGATGAATCAGCCGTCCCACTAACAAACATCCTCAGATTTTGATATGTCTTGGCCAACGAACATGACCGAAATCTTTCTAACAGAGGCGAACGCGCAACTAAAGGCTAAACGTTGGGAAGTATGAACGGAGACATGAGAAAGAAAGATTTGCTTTATAATTGTTTAACGTACTACCAACAGCTAAGATCATTTGATGATGGTCTCCCGTGCGTGTGGTGAGAGGGTGTGTTTTGGGAGTCTGCGATAACTTGTTAAGTCTGCTTGTGACAGTCCGGAAGTTTTGCCGGTTTTAGTGCTATCTGAATGAAGCATACTGCCAAACACAACCAGCCCGACACCTCTCCCTAGCACATTATGATAACGGGAAAATCAGTCGTCTCACTCCCAAAATGCTTTGTGCTAAGCAGAAGTAACAACTACCATTTTAAAGAAGAGAAAAGACAAGATGCCATACTTGCTGCTATTTCCTGTAAATTGTCCGCATAAGGCAAAATAGTCATTTTAAAACGTCTGCAGTAATCCCGTTCCGGTGCATTGTCTGCGAGTTTTCTACTACATAAAAGAGTACAAGTTCCCACTATCAGGGCAATCTACCGCTTACTTGATATATATATTCACGCACAGTTTGATGTATAAAATGTCGGTAGCCGATAGTATAGGAAACAAAAAAGATAACATGTATTGGACAAGTATTCTATAGTCAACAGTTTTTTGACGATTTCTGGAAGACATTTTGTGAAAAAGCCCATAGAAGGCATTTTAAAATGTTTAAAAACGTTTAGCTCGCGGGCAATGCAAAGGGAACTAATTGACAGTAAGAGGATGGTTCCAAGTATGCCAAAATATATCATATAATAGTGGGTTATATATGTATGGCCAATGGGCAAACTCAAGAGCACAAACAATGATTTGTTCCTCTTTTATCACATGTGTCCAAATTAGTTGAACATCGCACAGTTTATTTACCATCTGTAACCAATGGAAACTCATAATCGGCTCGAGCAAAAATTTGAAACAGTAATTATTTAACGAGAAACACAGATTTTTGTTCGAGTTCATATAATAGCCATTGATAAAATACAATATATTGGACATTTTTTATGTGAGTTAGTGAGTCAAAGCATGATTGCAAAAAGGAGAAATAAGAAAACACTTACCAACTTCTTCATGTTTGCTGCAAATGAGCCATATAATCCATTTGCAAAATTCCGTCTGAAGTCATTGTGCGTTTGCAAAATTATATCAATGTCCATAGCATCGAGACCATAGGCATATGTTAAGCTTGTGAGTATGTATACTGAAATGAAAAATATTTATACACCAATTGATAACATTAATTTACCAAAATATTCAGTGTTCGTTAGCATTATTTCAGGAAGATATACCCTTAGATAACTTGAAATTATACAAATGTTCGTAGCGTCAAGATCGTACGCATATGTTCGGTCCGTAAGTGTACGTGAATGCCAGAACATATCTGAAAAATGATATCAATTACCCATAGCATTGACTCTGGAAATTCATATAGGCTAGGACACCAGTGTATTTGCATATTGCATACACGAAAATCCTATATCTATATATCATCAATATCTATATCGTCTATATATCATCAATATCTATATCGTAAATACCGTGTGCATTCCATAGCCCCGCAAATGTACCCATCCAATTGTATATACGCAATAATGATATAAATATCCTTAGTACAAAACGTCGAAATTCGTCTAGACAGTTGCATAATTAAGCGTCGAGGCTTAACGCACATGTTAGGTCCATAAGTATTCATGTATTTAAAAAAAATATATAACATAATTTCAACATTTATAACAATAGCTTTCTGTAGTATTTAACATCTAACCGTAGGTTATTACTTTACATGTAGATAATTAAGTTTTCCATATGTGTACTGGTTTTCATAACTGCAGGCTGACGCAGTAAGTAAGGATCGCAGTAGACGACTGAATAATGCACCTTTGTTACTTAACCCAGTATTTTAAAAGTATATTTTACAATTTCATTTTGTTTTTTGTTTGGCCCTAAATGACTTAATTTCGATTTGTCGCAAAACAATATGAAAATCAAATAAATCCATATTTCAATAATCAGACTGTTACATGTACTATTTTATTTTAACCAACTGACTTATGTAACATAATTATGTATGTTATATCTTATTGATGCTTCTCAAGTCGTAATTTGTATCTATTATAATACTAAAGTGTTAGCTAATTTCATTATTAAATAAATATTTTTTTTATATTGGGTACTAGTATCTCAAATAAACGTATCAATAATTTTATATTTTAAGGTTATATTTTTATCACCGGTAATACCATCATATTATCCACTTTTTCAGCGTTGATGGGCCGTTAAGAATGTAATAATACTAATTGAAGATAAAAAATGTCCTTCAGTCAAAACGATTGTACGACAGACAAGAAAGTAACGACTTGACATACGATATATAGCATATGCCGAATAGGGAATTGATGCAGTTGCTCTCTAGTTCACGACTCATCGGGGATGCTTATAGCTTAAATATTTGATTTCCCTGAATGGAAAGGAAACAAGGAAAGAATACGTTATTTTAAAAGCTGAAAAACACATAATTCGGGTATTGTGATACTTACCAAATATTGGTTAATTAGACATCTAAAATAATCACGTCTTGTTATACAATGATGGATGGCGAACAGATAGGAAATATACATTTATTTATTCTATTTCACTAATGAAATAATTTAGAAGTATTTTCATTATCATTAAAACAATGTCATGTCAAAAAGATTAATAAAGAATTATAGGAGAATGCATGCATGATTTGGAATATCTTTGTTAGATACAAAAAAAGAATTAACAACACGATCGATCAAATAGTGTTAAAGAACGATCAGGTGTTTGCATAAGTATGCTATCTTATGCCGTATTTGTATACATGTCAGTTGTTTTCCTATTTAGGGTTTACTAAAGTAGCAAAATGCATCTGTGTCTTACCTGATCTAAACACGTTCATTCTGGTTTAATCCCTGTATCAAAATGGCGATGATGTCACCAAATAACCTCAGCTTGATTAAACAAGTTTTCTAGAACTCGGCCTTTATGGCTTGCCATTTATATGGGAAACAGCGGTAACAATTTACGTGGGTGGCTAGGTATCGCTGAGCACACTAGTCATTCAAAGCGCAAGTGGACGCGAGTTCTATATCCATCATTGCTGCCCAATTAGCAGCGTGTCGGGAGAAACCTCGATGACGAATCACACGTCGTTGTTTCTCATGTGTACAAGCTGAACATCAAAGTAATAATAGGTATCAAGTGAAATCATGATGAAATTTCAATAAGGGCATCAATGTATTACATTTCAAATATCAATAAACTGGTTTATAGATTTATTTCTTACAAAGTGAATGTATCAGACATGTCTCTATGGGGCATACAAAATATTTGAGACAGATTTTGTTAGGTTTATTTTTTTTAACGTCCTATTTTAACTGTAAGAACAATAACAGTCACTGACTGGGCAAAACGTTTATTGACATAAGAACACAATAATATCAAATTATAAGGAGGATAACTTCCCCACACAACAAAACAATAAATACATACAATTAATAGTAGGGGACCCATGCAGGGCCCATAAGGCAGTGTATTGATAGTAAATACCAAGAAATGCTACTTATAGTATGACTATAGCATGAGAGCAACCCTCTATGAAAATTATTGAGGGTGGGCAAGGGTGGATTTAAAATAGTAGAGCCTGATGGCTGCGCGATGCCGCCATGGTGCTGTCAAGCACGCGAGTACAAGAAGAGCTCCCAAGGGGAGGTAATCATTGTTCCACATTATAAAATTTTGTACTAAATTATCAATTTAACTGTAATAACAATGACAGTCACTGACTGGGCAAAACATTTATTGACATAAGAACACAATAATATCAAATTATAAGGAGGATAACTTCCCCAGGCCAGTAATAGAAAGGTGTTGTGGGAAAAAAATATAAAATAAAAATAAAAAAATTACTGAATGGATAGAAAATTGCTACAATAATAGCAGGTATGCATATATATGTATGTTTATAAGTAATGCTGGCAAACTGGCAAATGAAGCTCTAGGCTAACAATGAACAATGTGGACTAATAGGGCACAGTACATGATTTGTGGATAATCTCGGCAAAAACACCTCCATTACTTTCTCTCTGTACTGAATAGTTTAAGACCAGCGAAAACAGAGAAGAAAACCCCAGGAACATGGGGATATATCAATACGACGCAAGTCACGAGATTTGTCGAAGACTGTGTGCACTACTACATTGCCTGGACGTAGTAAGCCATAGAAAGTCACGAGACAAGCACACCAAAATGAACGTACACTTATTTGGGAAAGGTTCAACTCATTATACATTTTTATGAGCACTTCTGGGGTGATAGCATCGACCGGGGTTTGGGCTGTGCCTAACACCCTTTTAACCCCTCGCAGCATGAGAGTTAAACTGTAATCATCCTTAACTGGGTCTGGGTAGCCACCGAGTTTATGAAGATGACTTATAATGGTGAGATACTGACGAACTGTACTGTAATGATAACTCCTAACCGATGCCAAGTAGGCAACGTACAGTTGTATTAATTGAGATGAAGCTGGTACTGCCGCGTAGTTCAATTTTGCACAAAAATGGGTGTAACACTTCAAGTGTGATGCATAGGTAGCTGAGGTAGACTTAGCCCACGGCTGTCGCTTGAATTCCCCCACAGTGGACATAAGACGAGTCTCTGTATCCCCATCTGGAAGATATGAAAGTTCGTGACATATGATAATTCAAGTTCCGTAATGCAAAAGGTTCACATGACAAAGAAGGTATGAGGTTATACAATAGGCTTAACTTCTCTGGTTCCTGGAGTCTAGAACAAGTATCCGCAATAAGGTTACGAGTTCCTGGCAAGTAAATAGCTTTTAAGGAAACATTGAAGAAAGCACATATCCAGAATAGTACACGTAGTATCATCATAGCAAATTTATCTCGAAAACATCCTTTGTTTACCCATGCTGCTGTTGATTTATTGTCAGTATATATGATGATTTGCCTATCTGTCAATATTGAACACCAACGGCAGACAGAGAAATAAACTGCTAGAAGTTCCTTTACATTGATGTGTAAACATGCGAATGAGGGTGTTGTCAATCTTCCAATTTATATAGAAACAGTCACCTTCATAATAACCACCTGCCCCTGTGTTGCACGCGTCAGTCTGAATTGATGTGATTGGTCTAGGATCTTGTATCAATCGTGTACCATTAAATGTCCTGAGGAATGAGAGCCACCTTTTTTGGGACCGCATGTTTGTTTGCTGGGTGGTCAGGTGAAAAGCATAAGCTACAATTGTGAGCTAATCTGCATGATAGGACATCACAGTTTTCTGCATTATAACGTCTACATATTTACATATTTCCTTACCATTAGGAAGGAAGGGACCCCTTCGACGACGGGTATTGTCAAACGAGGCATTAGTTGATTTGTTTTTACCGTTGTCCGACAGAATCTGGGACGTATGGCTATTGGGTTTTGGAATAAGCTGAAAATCTTGCAAGTCACGCCGAGACGACCCCCAACGAAATTTCTCCTTGTGTTGGAGTTCACGGTATTCCTTGTCGTACAGAATAACACTGCCTTTAATATTTCGATGAAAGAAGCGAAATACATCCTGAGTATAGCGAAGATAGTCCTTTATACCCTCCATGTCTATGTCTTGTTGATCCATAAACTTGAGTAAAATAGCCAAACTCGAATACCCCCATTGCTCGATTGACAGGTTGTAAACATCGGTGCGTACTTTATTGAACTTAATGCCATCAGAATCAATCGTGACAGTGTCTCTTTTCTCAATAGAAGGTTCCTCCCACACGAAATCGTTAAGATGATATGGCTTATCTTTCGTGGGTGCTGGTGTGCCGAACAGACCTTTTAGATCGGACAAGATGTTTACATTTCCCCCAGCTTGGCCACGTGATCTTTCCGGTGTATATTCGGGGGTCGTCTCGGCGGCAAAACTCTCCGTTTGTAGACTGACGATATTTTCTTTTGTCTTTTTAATCTGTGACAGCAGCTCGAGTCTCCTTTGTTCCTCTTGTAATTGTAACAATTCATGTTCCAGCTGTGGTATATCTGTAACTGTCCTTGGTGGGCGCGGTATAGATCTGGGTGTTGTGCTTCTCGTGGCGGGAAAACCAAGCCTTTCAGGCCCCTGCCCTTCAGTGTGGCCCGTAGTATCCATTTCATCCAAAGATGCCTCGTCTACCGTAGCCATTCTTCTATATGGATAAACAGTCAATTTTGGAGAACCAAGCCTTCTTGATTGAGGAATTAATTTTCTCGGTCGTAAGCTGTACATATTAAAATAGTAGAGCCTGATGGCTACGCGATGCCGCCATGGTGCTGTCAAGCACGCGAGTACAAGAAGAGCTCCCAAGGGGAGGTAATCATTGTTCCACATTATAAAATTAAATTTATACTAAATTATACATAACAGATAAGGTCATTTAAGGCGTGCGACATGCATGCGTGTGGTGAGTGCGTATGTGTGTTTTGGAAGGCTGCGGTATGTTCGTGTTAAGTCTCCTTGTGATAGGCCGGAACTTTTGCCGATTTATAGTGCTACCTCACTGAAGCATACTGCCGAAGACACCCAGCAGCACACCCCACCCGGTCACATTATACTGACAACGGGCGAACCAGTCGTCCCACTCCAAATATGCTGAGCGCTAAGCAGGAGTAGCAACTACCATTTTTAAAGACTCTGGTATGTCTCGTCTAGGGGACAGAACCCAAAGCCTTCCTCACAGGGGCGAACGCTCAACTAAAGGCCAAAAGTGAGGCATTGTCAAGGGAGACATTAGGAAGAAGAAAGTTGTTAAGAAAGAAGAGAAAAGATAAGATCCCAAATTTATTCGCCTCTTACGATCATGCAATGGGGGCAGCAGGTACAATTCTTACGCCCTACCTGCAGGGCAGACAAACAAATACCTGACTAATCCTTTGAGATTTTGGTCTTGTAAGGTTGTTGAGCACTTTCTATTTACTCGCTTGTTTTCGATTATTATTCGTCACAAGGGTTTTTTCACAACAGCTGATTCTATTGCAGCATCGAAGTTACATTTACAGGATATGGATATTTTAGCATGAACCATTCGCTTGTTTGCAGTGACGTATAGCTATTGTACTATAGACACATCGACAGGTTGAAAAGGTAAAATACAAGATGGGGATATCGTAACGCTTGTTTTACAAGAACACAATGATGATATGTTACATTTTACATTTTTATTATCATTTGCAAAGAGATTTACGGTTGCATATTGACATTTGATACAATTTAAATCATATGTATATTTATGAATATATAACCAAATAATTAAAGGACTTCCTACTATTATTTAGCAATCGAATACTATTTGAACACTTGTAAACTTTGTCGACAACCTGTTAAGGGCAGTGGAAACGATCTGGGGCCTAATGTAGACACCTAGCGATGAGATTCCTGTTTATCCCTTATAATGAATTCAAAATATATATTTAAATGTTACATTTACATATTAAACACATTGAGTACAAAACGTCCCGGCTTATATTGTATACAATAGCAGTGAATATGATTTACAGATGATATAAGTTTGAGTACCCTAATTAACAATTTGGTTATGCACAGAGTCCGTCTTCTGGCTACACAATACGTAGGAAGAAGTGCACAATCACAAAAACAGTAAGCACTCTACAAGAGAGAAAAATAATTCGCATATAAATGCATTACAACATGAACCGTGTCATTTTTTCACATTAGGAGAAAGGTCTGTTAAATTGTTCACATGGTACAGCTGAAACACATTTTGTCTGATTTCTCATGATACAAATGTATCCAGTTATGTCAAATTACTCCTAGTGTACACCATGAACTCGTTAAGTTGCATTTGAGTATTGACGTGTTTTGTGAAAATATTCAACTTTACAGGTGGTACAGCAGGCAGCACAAATATTGCTTGCGTATGCTGTCTGGTTCCAATTTCCAATACAAAATTTCGGAATATCAGGTTTGTGTGTAATTGTTCTAAAACAAATTTTGATTCGTCTTGTCAATCTGCCGCGGCTAAACTGTTTCCAAAATGTGTTTATTGCATGCCTGCTGTTTCTTTTGAATATCACACGGTTTCTTCTTCATAGCAACGCATCAGCAAATTTGTTGCCGATGGAATTCGCGAGTTCGAACGCGTGTTTGTTATCTATTGAGGTAGATAAGTATATATGACATGTAATAATATTATTACAGTGTGTCTATATCATATAGTTCAGCTGTGCTCATCATTAACAGCGTGTGAAGGCCGTCTCGAACGAAGTCTTTCAACTAGTCTAAGACGTCTGTTACTATCGATGCTTCCACGATGTCGTCGATAGTTAGAGTGATGAAGTGATGGTAGACTATATCCTTGTGTCTGTCTGCATGAACATGATGTTGGAACAGTTTTCGTCACATGATGCGATACCCAGCTATCGCTGTTTTCGTTGTAACACCGTAATCTAATACGGCTTTCCACTGTTCTAATAACATTACAAATGCCATGGTCCTCACCGGGACAGCTTCCGTCACAAACGAAATCCAATACCGACTTTGGTTGACAGTTTTCTCGGTGAATAATCTCCCTCATTGGACGCCGTCTGCATCCTGCTGCCATTGTCAACATTAATGCAATTATGGCTATCAGGCGGAATCTCATCTTGAATTATTCAGAAACCTGTAATAAAGTTAAGCGTATTTTTATCATACATATCATAAAAGATCAATTTCACATCAGAACTTATCAACTGATATGTTTAACCGGTGATTAGATATTTTAACTGACACCACTTCACCGAAGATTTAAAAGAAATTATATCAATGCTGTTCTTGACCGGAAGTGTTCATGTCCCTTTCTAGTGTAGAAAAAAAACTGTTTCACCGGATACACACTTATTTTACTGTCAAAATACAGATGAGTATCTCGCTTTATATTTTTGCATTTTGATCATCGTAAAAGCACTATGTCGGCATGACCACACAAAATGAGTAAACGGATAACAGAATAACGTATACTTGTCTTATTTTAATGCAGGTCAAGTAATGCTACTACTTGATAACATAATGACAACCTCAGCAGGAGGCTAATAAGAAGATGCTTGATTTATAACGGTTTCACAATTAGTTTTAGCCCCTAGTGAGGCAATACGGCAAACAGGAAATTGATGTCGCTACCAGGCATCTCTCGTTTTATTATACGGTACATTCGTATCTACTTCATCAAAAGCTATTCATACTATTGTCTGAATCATCGTAAGATTTGTTGTAAAAACGCAAACAGTTTGTTAGAAATGACATAGTTTAAAATAAAGTGATTCAGTATAAGCTTACTTCATGCGATGCATTATACATTTCATATATACATGTAACTACGTAAACATCTTCATAATCATTCATTTATACGCGCATGAAACTGTAAACTTACCTTTAGTAAAATCCAGTGATGACACAGCTACTCTGAGGGTCCGAACAACCAAATGTGGCTATATTAATACGGGATGGTGTTTTTATTTGTCAAGTGAAGGTTAAGTGTTCGATAGCAAGCACCAATGAGATTATGTTCACCTTTCTGTACTGAACTATGCCGGTTATCAGTCCTCGGGACATAAACTCGAGTGGTTTACTGCCATTCATACCGATGATCGCTCAGGCAGTCTAGATAACCCTTTAAATTTTTCAATGGAAATGGATCAGCAGGGCAAATGTCACTGTTAAAGAGTTTATTCTAAATACAACCACATTTCTGAATAAACGAACTGCTTTGTTAAGACATTTAGTCGTATTTCTATAAGTACATGATCACTAACAACGACAGCGAGTCTAAAACATGTCAAAGAAATGTTTTGGCGTAAATCAATCGTTTCATGACTTAAACTGCGTCCTTGAAACACGCATGCTATTGAATATCACACTTGTGTACAAACTGAAAAACCCGGTGGATGTTTACCTTTACTCTAATTGTAGAATTTACTATTTAGGAAACAGTAGGGAAGGACTGTGTCATTCAACGTACTAATTGTTGTATCTTATTTAAAAGAAAATCATGGCAAGAAGAATGAAATACATGTCCTGAGAATTAATGACATCTTTTTCAACAATACCATTTCTAAATGGCACATGTCCTGATTACAACGAAATCAGGCGAGATGATGTCGTTCTCGCCCGCGTTAAACTGGGTCGCTCATATCTGAGATAAATCCTGTTAAAGGGAGAATATCAACATGATTGCGTTACATGTGGAAACCATTTCATCCATTTCATGTATGCACTTCGAGATAGATTGTATTGATTTTTAGCATTTCCGTGGAATATATTCTACATGTACGGAATTGATATAAAAAAAACCTATTTGAAAACAGAAATATTTTCATCATATTTAAGTATCTTACAGAATGTGGTTTGTGTGATCAAATCTGGTTGTAAGTGTATATTTTATTCTAGTCGCCTTTTGTCCGTCGTCGTGCGTCCGTAAACAATTCACATTTTCGACTTCTTCTCCAAAAACCCCTAAACCAAATTCAAGGAAATTTGGCAGGAAGCTTCTATAGCTAAAGGTCAACCAAAATTGTGAATTATATGGTCCCCACCCCACAGGGGCCTGAGGGACGGGGCTAAAAAGGGTCAAATTGACTAAAACTTCAAAAATCTACTTCTCTACTCTCAGATATGGTGGAATCAAACACTCTTCATAGATGGAAGGGTCTGAAGATGCTTAACGAAAATTGTGAATTTCATGACCCAGGGGACTCAAGTTTGCCCCTGGGGAGGAGGTTAACCTTACAATAGTTTATATAGGGAAATCACATCTTTAACTTTTATTTGTTGGATTTGCAATGGAATTCAATCTAATTTTGTTAACATTATCAGCATGGGTTGACAGATTAATGGTATGCACATGTTGACCCTGACTGACCCCCAGGGGCTGATGGGCGGGGCTAAAAAAGGTCAAATTGACTGAAATTTCAAAAATCTTCTCTATACTCTCAGATATGATGGAATCAAATACTCTTCATAGATGGAAAGGTCTTACGGTGCTTTACCAAATTGTGAATTTCATGACCCAGGGGTCTCGCGTTTGCCCCTGGGCAGGGGTTAAACTTTACTATAGTTCATATAGGGAAATCACATTTTTGACTATAATTTGTTTGATTTCTATTGGAATTAATTCTAACTTGGTTAACATTATTAGCTTGTGATGGCAGTTTGATGGTATGCACATGTTGGCCCTGGCTGACCCCAGGGGCTGATGGGCGGGGCTAAAAGGGTCAAATTGACTGAAATTTCAAAAATCTTTTTTCTCAAAGACCCAAATAAGGTAGACTCGAATACTCTTCATATATGGTACTTTACTAAAATTATGAATTTCATGACAATAGGGTCACAAGTTTGCCCCTGGGGAGGGTGTACATTTTACTATAGTTTATATAGGGAACTCACATTTTTGACTATAACTTTCTATTGGAATTCATTATAACTTTGTTAAAATAATCAGCATGGGATGACAGCTTAATGGTATGCACATGTTGGTCCTGATTGACCCCTAGGGGATGATGGAAGGGGCCAAAAAGGGCCATTTAAATTAACTGAAATATTTCAAATCTCAGGTGACCGTTAAGGCCCATGGGCCTCTTGTTTAAGTCTACGTTTTTGTTTGATGTCCTTTTTTATTCTTTTAAGTCCTAAATGATCAAAGATGTTGATTGGTCGTTACAAATTTTATTAATCAATCAATAAAACCTATTATTGTTAACCCTATGTTCGTTAGAATCCTGAAAAGGATCAGAGTCTACGTTTTACTAGGCAATCAATTACAAAAAAGATGTTTAAAAGACAGGTAAAACAAAATTATGTACCATAGTTCATATAATTCATTGGATTTCATATGTTATCCTAGCATATTTCTTTTTATTTTCACAACTAATATTCAAATACTTATTGAAAACTGAACGTGAACAAGGTTAAATATATTCCATACTGTAAATCACATAGATTTTGCGAATACATGATTTCACGAATGCTGATCTAAAAATGACTGTCAATTCGCGAATGGTTAGTTTTTTGAGACAATTATTCGGAGTCAGGTGAGTCAAAGATAAATAAAACACAGTTGACAGGACTTAAATAAGCCAGACAATTTTGTTTAACAAAGTAACGTTACGTTTCGTATACAGTAGTCGTACCAAAGGTAAAGTCCTTGACGGCACATTATTAGTTTTGTAATTCAATGAAATAAATGTATTGCCTGTTATCAATTGCCCAACACAGAAATGAAATTCAGATTTTCCAACTCTTTTTATTGCCAAACGCGTGTTCGACCCCCGACCTTTATACAGCAGTACATATGAAATTGAATGTCGCCATTCTATAGTCAGCAATATGGGGATATATGAAAGTGAAGAATTTAAGAAGGATTTAAAGGTAATAATGTGTAAAGCGCTGCTGTTATACGATATTCTGATACACATTTAATTGGATTGTTTTGATCTACAAGCTACAAGTGAATTTGATATAGCAGTATAACCAGTCTGAAACATCTTTACTAAACTGTTTACATATATACAATTTTGAACAATCTAAAAAATGTTAGCCTGTACCAAAAGATATGAGGAATCATAACCGCATTGATTTATTTACGCTATATGGGTGAGTGTATTCTTTCATATTTTATGTATTTCGCTTGTTTGATGTTTCGTTTTATTGCCATTTTTATATTTTTATTTATTAGTTTTTTAAATAATTTTCTATAATGACCTTTTCAGTCCTGATAGGCCGTTTAGGTCTCATACAACCAATTATTTTACTTATATTGTTATAATGACCTCAAATGTTAATAGGACATTAATCAAATAAAACCAAACCAAACAAATTGGTATAAGCAAAGACTCCATTCCCTAAATCGCTCATTTGAAGTTCAAATGTTATTAAAGTTCGAAGATTTCCCAACAAATAATGATGTTATTAGATAGGTTTAATGGCATATCAGAACACACCAGTACTTGGAAGACAGTAACCCTGATATTTACGCAATACTGGGGAAGTTAACAATGGACTGGGAAATGCCCATGCCCTGCAGGCAGGGCGAAAGAATTGTACCTGCTGTATCCATTGCATGATCGTAAGAGGCGAGTAAATATGTTATATTATCTGTTATCTTCTTTCTATTTGATTTGGTTTTGTTTATTTTGGTTAACGTCCTATTAACAGCTAAGGTCATTTAAGGACGGCCTCCTGTGCGTGCGACATGCATGCGTGTGATGAGTGCGTATGTGTGTTTTGGGAGGCTGCGGAATGTTTGTGTTAAGTCTCCTTGTGATAGGCCGGATCTTTTGCCGATTTAGACTGCTACCTCACTGAAGCATACTGCCGAAGACACACAGCATCACACCCCACCCGGTCACATTATACTGACAACGGGCAAACCAGTCGTCCCACTCCTAATTTGCTGAGCGCTAAGCAGGAGCAGCAACTACAATTTTTAAAGACTCTGGTATGTCTCGGCCAGGGGACAGAACCCAAAGCCTTCCTCACAGGGGCGAACGCTCAACTAAAGGCCAAAAGTGAGGCATTGTCAAGGGAGACATTAGGAAGAAGAAAGTTGTTAAGAAAGAAGAGAAAAGATAAGATCCCAAGTTTAGTCGCCTTTTACGATCATGCAATGGGGGCAGCAGGTACAATTCTTACGCCCTACCTGCAGGGCACAATGAGACCCAGCTACAGACTAAGAGATGCTACTGATTTTTCAGAAACCAGGCAAACTGGCCTACACTGCTACCTTATAAGAAGTTTAAAACATTTATTTGAAAAAAAAGAAAGATTTTTTTTGCTTGGTAAACTTCATTTTCAGAAATTATTGTTCCATTTCCTGGATGGAATGTGGACAGACAGGCTTCCTGCATGTTGTTCAGAGGTAGTCACTAACTACTACAAGGAGACCCAGCCTCAAACTGACTCTGGCTATTCACAGGGTGATAAACCAAGCTAACAAAGCAAATATATGTAAGAGTAAGAGATAATTGCCACTTAATTTTCAGAAACTGGGCAAACTGGTGTACACTGCTACCTGATAAAAGGTATTGACAAATAAAAACATGATTTATTATGCATGGTTAAGCTTACATAAATTATTGTTCAAATTCACATAAAATGATTCAAAACTTGCTAAATGACCTTATTTTCATCTGTGATAGAAAAAGGGAGATAACTCGCTAACCCGTTCTTGATATTTGATTAATTATAATGTATCATTCATAATAATTAAATGCTTTTCCAGACATTTCCCTTAAGTTCTATTCATGATCGATCAATTATCGATATGATGATGATCGATCATGAACTCAAAAGTGATTCCCAACACTACTGAAGAAGTTGCAAAATTTTCAAATAAAAAATAATGTTATAAACAATTTCCGAATCTGCTCAACATGGACCTCTGACATTGTCTGACAAATACACTGATACTGACTTTGAACTATAGGGAAAGTCTCGAAATACCATTTTAATGAAATGGCTATTTCAAACAAAGAAACAATTTCCCTTCTCTCATTTGTATCATTATGTTCCACTGGGGAATTAATTCAAAAATGGGATTTTCCTCATGCAAGTGTGATTTATTAACAATTTTCTCCCAGATTAATATTGGGGCGAGCAAATTCCCCTCAAATCCTGGATATTCCTATCTGAATGAGTTAATCCCAATTTTTCGAGGATATTTGTCCAAATTTAGAAATTGTTCGATTGCAATCAATTTTGGTATGTAGGTACATTATTGGTCACCGGTTACTCTTATAACCTCACTTTAACTTCTGTAACAAAATGGTTGTCATCTCCTGGTCTTTAATTGGTCCAAATTAAAATATATTGTCTGTCTGATTTTAATGACATTTGATATGTATATATATAGATACATCATGGGGCACCAGTCTTTCTCTCAAACTCATTTTCACATTTCACGTCTCGTGCAATGTGTGATATGCGCGCGCAGGTTGTGCTCACCTGTGTGTTACACCTGGCTACACACGTATTTATCAATATTGTATTATTCCTCCATATATATATAAGCTAAATACCCACGATTTCTATGTAAAGTACTAATTATGTTTTATAAAGTATATTTTTAAAATACATGCTTTTTTAATAAACAAGCTAAGAGACCATCCATATTGTGCCTCATTATTTTGATTTGACCTTCACCTCGTCAACCCAAAACATGACCTCGGGGGATGCTGGGAAGGCAGAGCTTGCAGACGATGCAGTCAGACTTGATTTCGATGACTTTTTTTTTATGAAACTCAATTTTTATCGTTTTCTATAAAAAGGAATAGCAGAAATATGTTTTTTCCACATGAAAAACAAAAATTGCACATCTTACCTGCTTCTGGCGCATGCTTGCAGAGTTTGGAACCAGAGATAGATCGACAGGACCTCTCGGTTTATTAACTTATGCAGTAAATCAGTGCAGCGCGTGCTCGCGTGATTAGTACTTCCGGGTTTACGAAGCCTATCGAAAACATGCAACTATGGAATACGCAAGGCGACACCATACTGACAATAGGCAAAGCAGTCGTTAGACTCCCTAAAATATTTGCTGGGCACTAAGCAGGAGTAGCTCATCTGAAAGCCAAAAGTGAGGCATTGTCAAGGGATACAATAGGAAGAAGAAAGTTGTTTAGAAAGAAGAGCTGTCCTGCAGGTAGGACGTAAGGATTGTACCTGCTGGCCCCGGTGCATGATCGTAAGAGGCGACTAAATTTGGGATGCTATCTTTTCTCTTCTTTCTTACCAACTTTCTTCTTAATGTCTCCCTTGACAATGCCTCACTTTTGGTCTTCAGTTGAGCGTTCGCCCCTATGAGGAAGGCTTTGGGTTCTGTTCCCTGGCCGAGACATACCAGAGTCATAAAAAATGGTAGTTGCTACTCCTGCTTAGCGCTCAGCATTTTGGGAGTTGGACGACTGGTTGGCCCGTTGTCAGTACAATGACTTAACACGAACATACCGCAGCCTCCCAGACATACATACGCACTCATCAAACGTATGCATGTCGCACGCACGGGAGGCCGTCCTTAAATGACCTTAGCTGTTAATGGGACGTTAAACAGAATGAACCAAACCAAACCAATATTTTGCCACCAACTATATTGACACCATCAGAATAAGTGGCCGAGTGATTAAGGTGTACCGACACTTTAACACTTGACCTCCACCTCTGGGTTGCGAGTTCGAAACCTACGTGGGGCAGTTGCCAGGTACTGACCGTAGGCCGGTGGTTTTTCTCCGGGTACTCCGGCTTTCCTCCACCGTCCAAAACCTGGCACGTCGTTAAATGACCCTGGCTGTTAATAGGACGTTAAACAAAAACAAACCAAACCAAACCATCACGTATGCGAGGATAACCAACCAGTACTAGGAGACATTTGCCGAATTGACATAACAAAATAGTGTCAGATGATGCACCAGCCATATTAATATCATAACATTTTTGTGCTAGTAAACGCCTCTTTAGACTTGGATGTTATTGTAGAAGCAACATTTTGATAATTGAGTCAGCAGCAGGGAAGGGTTTTACATTTGTAAAGACGTAAATAGCTTGGCCATATTTTCAGAGCTTAACAAATGTGTGAAAGAGGAAGCAGCTACCCTTGGGGTAGCGGTAATTAATGTATTGTGTATATTTATACAGGCGTAAAGCCGGATGCATCGGTGACCTGTAGGTTATGTGTGTATTGTTAACCTCGCGATATATTCACCGCTTATACACACGACTTTGCCCTTCGGTATGGTATAAACAAACAGTGCGCATAGATGCGAAGGTTGTGTATGAGGGTATTAACATTCTGACGAAACATCTTATAGAGAACGGAAATGACACCAATTATATCCTACGGAAATTGCTGTTTCTAGATATATAAAGTATTCGGGGAATTAAACAAGGTATACAGTACTAGTATATCAGTATAAAATACCGAGAATGCCAATCGAAAACTTTTGCAGGCAAACAAAACGTCTACACTTTCAATAGAAGTAATGCCATGCCATTAATCAATTGATGCAAAAGGTGAAGAATTAAGTTGTAGGTAATAATAACAAATAAAATAAGGGTGTTTTCTTGTGATGTGAACGAATACGTGTCAGGGGAACCACAATCACGTAAATTTTATAAGGATATTGGGAAAGGTTGTCCTATATATCAAAAAAATGAATAAAACAATATAAACCTGTTAAGAATGACTAATTATGATAGTTGTTAGCATTTGAGTAAAGTTTAAGAGCTACGCAGCTGTTAAATGTAGTTGATGTTACTTGAATGACTTAGTTTACGGTAATGTATTGTGGTAGGGCGTAAGAATTGTACCTGTTGCCCCCATTGCATGATCGTAAGAGGCGACTAAATTTGGGAACTTATCTTTTCTCTTCTTTCTCAATAACTTTCTTCTTCCTAACGTCTTCCTTGACACTGCCTCACTTTTGGCCTTTAGTCGAGCGTTCGCCCCGGGAGGAAGGCTTTGGGTTCTGTCCCCTGACCTCGCCCGTTGTCAGTATAATGTGACCGGGTGGGGTGTGCTGCTGGGTGTCTTCGACAGTATTGTAACGCGCAGCACGTGTACTGCAGGGGTGCCACGTGTGTCGGACTGCTACCAAGTTTTTGCCCAGGGTTCGACTGCCGCTTTCGCTTGCAGATTCCAAATACAAATGAATTTTCAAGTAATAGACAATATTTAGTAAACTGGTGAGAAAGAAAATAGACTCGTCATATAAAGTTCAACAATTTATTAACATGTGTAAAAATAACAAAGTACCAAAATAATACCCCTGAGGCACAGTGAGGAATTCACAATTATATACGTCTAGCCTAAAACACATGCCAACCATCGTTTAATCACAACTAACCATATAAATGAAATAAATGTAGTTTACCCCGAGTCTCAAGCACGTGGCATGTCCGGTCAGAATACAACATTTGCTAACCACCCGTCTTTTCTCCCGTATCTACTTACGAGGTTACCAACAACCATCCCTCGCTTAACCGGTATAGAAACAGCCCGAGAGGCGGAAATATTCTCTAGCCACTCCGCGAGTGCTCTCAAAATGGAATAACTCCTTCAAGCAACAACCTGACTTCCGACATGACACCGGCACACGAGACTCAAATTAAACAAAGTTCTATACATCGAAAATACATCGAAATACTACACGTGAAAATAACAATACATGTACGATAGTGGCAAATAATATCCAGCAGACAACTTAATATGAAATTTAGGAAAGGATGGGCGACGGTTATCTAATTAATTTAACAGATTAAAAGTCAACACCACTTACCCTGCTGACACCCGGACGAAAAGTGATTGACCCCAGAGCAGCACGGGTATCTTGCGTAACCGGATGTTACAATTTTCCGGAATGAGTCCAAAAATAAACGAGCGAAACGCAACTGCGTTACATACCCCCCAACCACCTGAATAGGCTACGACCCGTAGCCGGTAACAGTCAAAGGGGAGATAATTTACAAACAGCCAAAGGGAGATAATCTAGCTATAGGTGAAAATGCTGGACATCAGTTGCCACATCAACATGTTACCTAACTGCCTACCAGGAAAACAAAATTAAGTTCACAAGAGAAGAAGTACCTCACTGGCCCACGATACATTTCATTTTTCACAAAAATACACCAGATAACAACTGGTACAACATATTGAAAAAAAAATGGAGGCGACTCCCTGCAATCAGGTTTTACAATCACACAACTTTAGTTATATCAACACATATACATTTGTATCATTTAAATTAGATTCTTATGCATTGTAGTTAACACAATATCAATTCATGATCAATAATTATACCTATATTTCCTTTGTATTGTCAATCTACAAGGACAAAGTTAGTTTTACAGGCAATTAGTACAGGGGTGATCATAGCACCCTAAGTCATGATCATCAAAAATTGTACAAAATGACAAACTTTCCATAAAATGTCTATTCAGAGAATGTTAAATTTTAAAGGTTCAGCTGCTTTTTATACAGTGTTTCTTTCTTTCAAGCTCCTGGGAATAATCTAGTTCAAGGTGTCATTTCGGATTACACAATTCTGTATAGTGGACATACTCAACATCCTTTTGTTTTCACATAAATTTTCTTCCAAATTATGATTTTACATCCGAGATGCTCGCCCATTATAGTTGCCAGTTTACATGATTCAGCATTTCTTATGCCTAATATAAAACATGCTCGCCCATTATATTTGCCAGTTTACATGATTCAGCATTTCTTATGCCTAGTATCAAACAATATTTTTGTTGTTGTTTTTTTTTTTCCTGGCAGCATTTCTTAGGCCCAGTATAAAACAATGCATAAATGTGTTTCGCATTGATAATTAGGCCTCAAGCACTCTGAGCATGGACTATTTAGACCTTGAGCATTTCTATTAAAGTTCTGGATCTCAAGCATATTGAGATTCAAGTATAAACAAAATATATGTTTAGTATTTAAGCCTGGAGCATTGACATTTGGCTTTCAGCATTTTGAGATTCAATATTTGGGCCTTGAGCATTTTGAGCATTGAATATTTGACCCTTGAGCATTTTGATTCACTCCTGAGCACATAAGTATTTCAAATTCAAAAAAAATGAATATTGACATTTTCTTTTCTTTTCTATTTTCCAGCCTGTCATTCAATAGGGATATAGTAACCATATAACATCTAGTCACATAAAAAAATAAGTTACACATTACATTAACAAATTGCACATGTTACTTTCCACTGTGCAACAAAACTCGACACAATAAAAAAAAACCTAGACTTTCACAGTTGATGCTGGGTTATACTCAATAATAGGTAGACAAGTGTCTTATTTCATTAGCAGAGATCAAATTATAGGTATAACTGGTAATTTCTTTATCTTACAGGAACCCTGTGGCCAAATATCAATTTTAGGAGAACTAGGTGTTCCTTATAGAACATTTAATGACATTAAATTTAATTGGAGAGAAACCTCAAGGATTTAATTTATTTATAAATTTCGCAAATGTAGAGTAAGCACATTTGTCAGGGGTCCAGCAACAACTGTTAGTTTGCAGGGATTTAGCTGTAGTTCACCTCCATAACTAAATATTACACCAAACAAATAACACATTACACACTACAATACAAACATAAAAACCCAAAAATGAAAAAACATGGACTTTTGTCCGGTGTCAGCACTTAACCCCCCCCCCCCCCCCCCCCCCCCCCGACTAAATTTGGGGAAGCCACTCCCATTATATATAATTAACCACTTTAGACATTCTAAAACAATTTTAACTTCCTCCTTGAACTAAATATTTTGCCCGATCAGAGTTGACACAGTAGCAGACTATATCCACCCAACCTATCTATAACCATGCAATCGCCCATACCCTGTGTTGGTCATATCAACTCTAGCCACAAGGACCAGAGCTCCTGCAACGGTTACACTAACCTATGTGCCAAAGAAAACCCACCCGAACAATTTAGGGGAGGGAGTGTCTTGGTTAAGTTTGCCTCTCAGTGTTGGTCATATCAACTCTAGCCACCGAAGGGACAACCCCAAACCGGTGACCTCCCAGCTAAGAAAAAAAAACCTAATCTACAATACCCTTACTGAACAACAACAACCCCCCCCCCCCCCCTGTCATCTCTGATTGATTCCCAATATCTAGTAAATAATACATTTAGTGATCACCTACACAGAATACTACAAATAAACTGACCCCATACACCAACTTTTGAAAAATTATTCCCCCCCCCCCCCTCCAGTATATGTCTACACCCCCCCCCCACCCTTAAAACCTAAGCTTTCAACCCCTAATACACAATACAATAGAATTCACTTCAATGCATTACCATACTCCTCACATCCAGATTAATACAACTATAATCACTGTCCACGGTATCACTGTCACTAAAATGTCACCGACACACCTCATGGGGAAGGGAAGGAATTCCAGGGGTCGACTCCAGTGTCCTCCAGGCCCCTGCCCATGTTGTAATTGCCTGCCCGTGCGAACAACTTCACTCAACCAAACGAAAGTTATTCCGGATATCCTCGGATGGACCTTCCAGTCACAAATATATAGAAAGCACTGCGTGGTTGGGGGTCACGGTCAACCAGGGGGCAAAGTTGACTACCCCAATGTCCTGTGTTCACATCCACCACCATACAGCTCAACCCTGACGGCCGTCCAAGGTATTTTGCAAAAGTTTGTATGCAGTTCCTATGTGGTTTTGTTTCACATGCACCATCAGTTGATCAAACGCCATGTGCTGTCTAAGGTCATGATCATGGTACCTCTGGAAGCTGAGTGTCTATGTCTGGGCAGGTCTATCCCGCGCGCGGTCATGTTGGAGCACCATATGGTCACAGGGGCCTGGGTCCTCTTCCGTGGTTCCCTCCCCCAGGTCAGAGGGGGTGCCAGCAACACAGGATTTTACATGAAAGTAAATAACAAACAATCTATTAGTTGTATAATTATGACTTAAAAAACATTCTCACATGATAAATATCCTACACTACAGGAAGTGAAAATTGTAATTAGGCGAGGTCATAGGCCCCAGACCTCATCCAGTTGGCGGACACCTACGACGTCCCCCCGGTCCGAGGGGCTGGGCATCCCAATAAATTCAAACTCCGGCTTATGTTCCAAAGGATTATCTATTACCCCCACCCCCTACTACTAACGAGTGGCTTCCCCTCGATAAATCCGTCGCCCATCCTTTCAGAACCTTCCATAAACATTCTCACCATTTTTTTTAAATTTTTTTTTTTTTAAACCAAAAATTATCCCTGCAAGCTCAATATTACATCCAAATTTATTCCTTCAAAAAACTACTGCTTTACTTTACAAAACGGGAGACCGCAATATCACAAAAATAAACCGGTCCCGCCGGAGGTTCCAATTGTAACGCGCAGCACGTGTACCGCAGGGGTGCCACGTGTGTCGGACTGCTACCAAGTTTTTGCCCAGGGTTCGACTGCCGCTTTCGCTTGCAGATTCCAAATACAAATGAATTTTCAAGTAATAGACAATATTTAGTAAACTGGTGAGAAAGAAAATAGACTCGTCATATAAAGTTCAACAATTTATTAACATGTGTAAAAATAACAAAGTACCAAAATAATACCCGTGAGGCACAGTGAGGAATTCACAATTATATACGTCTAGCCTAAAACACATGCCAACCATCGTTTAATCACAACTAACCATATAAATGAAATAAATGTAGTTTACCCCGAGTCTCAAGCACGTGGCATGTCCGGTCAGAATACAACATTTGCTAACCACCCGTCTTTTCTCCCGTATCTACTTACGAGGTTACCAACAACCATCCCTCGCTTAACCGGCATAGAAACAGCCCGAGAGGCGGAAATATTCTCTAGCCACTCCGCGAGTGCTCTCAAAATGGAATAACTCCTTCAAGCAACAACCTGACTTCCGACATGACACCGGCACACGAGACTCAAATTAAACAAAGTTCTATACATCGAAAATACATCGAAATACTACACGTGAAAATAACAATACATGTACGATAGTGGCAAATAATATCCAGCAGACAACTTAATATGAAATTTAGGAAAGGATGGGCGACGGTTATCTAATTAATTTAACAGATTAAAAGTCAACACCACTTACCCTGCTGACACCCGGACGAAAAGTGATTGACCCCAGAGCAGCACGGGTATCTTGCGTAACCGGATGTTACAATTTTCCGGAATGAGTCCAAAAATAAACGAGCGAAACGCAACTGCGTTACAGTATGCTTCAGTAAGGTAGCACTATACATCGGCAAAAGTTCCGGCCTATCACAAGGAGAAAACACGAACATACCAAGCCTCCCAAAACACACATACGCACTCACCACACGCATGCATGTCGCACGCACGGGAGGCCGTCCTTAAATGACCTTAGCTGTTAATAGGACGTTAAACTAAATAAACCAAACCAAACCAAAACGGAGACATACCAGAGTCTTTAAAAATGGTAGTTGCTGCTCCTGCTTAGCGCTCAGCATACACGGAGTGGGACGACTGGTTCGCCCGTTGTCAGTATAATGTGACCGGGTGGGGTGTCCTGCTGGGTGTCTTCGGCAGTATGCTTCAGTGAGGTAGCACTATAAATCGGCAAAAGTTACGGCCTATCACAAGGAGACTTAACACGAACATACCGCAGCCTCCCAAAACACACATACGCACTCAACACAAACATGCATATCGCACGCACGGGAGGCCGTCCTTAAATGACCTTAGCTGTTAATAGGACGTTAAACAAAATAAGCCAAACCAAATTGTAACATGCGCTGCCCTGCAGGTAGGGCGTAATTGTACCTGCTGCCCCCCTTGCATGATCGTAAGAGGCGACTAAATTTGGGATCTTATCTTTTCTTTCTGAACAACTTTCTTCTTCCTAACGCCTCCCTTGACCATGCCTCATTTTTGGCCTTTAGTTGAGCGTTCGCCCCTGTGAGGAAGGCTTTGGGTTCTATACCCTGGCCGAGACATACCAGAGTCATTTAAAATGGTAGTTGCTACTCCTGCTTAGCGCTCAGCATTTTGGACGTTGGACGACTGGTTGGCCCGTTGTCAGTATAATGTGACCGAATGGGGTATCCTGCTGGGTGTCCTTGGAAGTATGCGCTTCAGTGAGGTAGCACTATCAATTGGCAAAAGCTCTGGCCTATCACAAGGAGACTTAACACGTACATACCACAGCCTCCCAAAACACACATACGCACTCACCACACGCATGTATATCGCAGACACGGGAGACCGTCCTGAAATGACCTTAGCTGTTAATAGGACGTTAAATAAATAAAACCAAAACTAAATCGTAACATATGATAACACACGAAAGAAGAAGTAAATGGATACATTAGCTTGAATAGAAAAGAGAGCACCATTGTCTTGTGATACTGTCAAGAAATCAAACCAATTCTTTGTGAGTAGTTCAGTAGGCTACCACGTGAAGACACGGTCACGTACCAGTAAACTAAATGATGTATCAGCCTACACCGCCTACGTCATACAGCGTGATGACTGAACATCACGGTGACTGTAAAATGATTGTAATATTATATGTGATAGTTTACTGTTGCTGGTGAATCTGAGACTTATAGTTGGACAGCCTGCTAAAAGCTGTGGAAACTGTCGGTATTGACCTCACCACATATAGAGAATGACGACATATAGTGTAAACACATTCAGCAATAATTAAGGTACCATACTATCATGGTATTATTGACAAACATGTTTATCTTCCTAACTCCCAAACCCATCACCTCAATTCCCTGTGTTAAGATTTACAGTGTATTAATAAGACATACACATTATTAGCTATAAGCCTAACCATGGGTTCAGGTAGCTGATTTTCTGACCTAGTTTGAAACTTTAGACCAGATACAATGTATCAAAATTAAGTTTTACCAACGTATGTTTCTAGTGATTAATTTAATTTAAATTTAGTTTTAATTCAGTATGTGAGTGACTATAGCTAAGCAGTGTTTATAAAGTATACTGTTGTATTACTTTATGCTTGTTGGACAAAATGTCATAAAAGAAGTAAGACCCAGAGTTGAAGAAGAATGTTCCGATATATTTTTTACAAAGCAGACCTGGTCTAATTCCAACACATGTGCAACGAGCAGCTTACCACAGAAGAATCCTTTAAAACATGCAATAATCGGGGAACTGCTCTAAGACGCTAATTGAATAGCTTAAAACTACAGTAATTTGTTGGGTTTTTTTTTAAAGCGGGCAAAGGCTCCGCGATCTATTAAAACTGCACACAATAACCCAAAACTTACACCTGATGTCACAAAAACCTCTGCTGTCGAAACGACAAAATTTTTAAGCCTTATTTCACATTCGAAAGTCTCTCTCATACACATATAAAGTGTATCTAAGGGATAACTGTTCCAAGTTTTCAATCCAAAATACCCAAATATAAGCATGTAAAACTATCAACTACTGCAAATATTTGGTTTTCTAATTTCAATTCTTCAAGAACATGAAGTTGACTGAATGCAGCATGAAACAACTGATTTTAGCTTTACGTTACATGAGCGAGATTAATCATCCTTTCGGAAAACTCTTCTCATACACAACTTTACACAGATTATTGTAAATAAGGTGAGAGAGTGCCTGCAGCCTGCTGTACTGTGTATGGTTCTGTCCTCTGGTCGAGACATACCAGAGTAGGTAGTTGCTACTCTTGCTTAGAGCTCAGCATATTAGGAGTAGGACGACTGGTTTGCCCGTTGTCAGTACAAAGTGATCGGATGGGGAGTCCTGGGTGTTTTCGGCAGTATGCCTCAGTGAGGTAGCACTATAAATCGACAAAAGTTCCGGACTATCACATAGAAACTAAACACGAACAAACCGCAGCCTCCAAAAACACATACGCATTCACCACACGCATGCATATCGGACAAACGGGAGGCCTTCCTTTAGTGACCTTATATGTTGATAAGACGTTAAACAAATCAAATCAAACCAAACCAAAAGTATAGCTATTATTCAAGCTAGTCTTTCGAGACATTTACTAAAAAAAACATATTTTAACAGAATGTTCCGACTTTAAGCACATTCGTAATAAATGCTGTCGAGTCCAAAATCGGAAAACTCTATTCAGTTCTTTGGAATCCAAGGCATTTTTAGTTATTTGAAAGACATCGATCAATTCTATAGACTCTGATGTCCTTTACCTACCTTACCATCTTTGATCGAGTGTAGTTTATTGTCTGCATATTGATTACATTCATTTTGACACTGATATAATAAAAATGTAGCTACAAATGGTTTAAAGTCGGTAAAATAGAGTTTAAAATCTGTTTGTGGAGGTGAGAATTGTCAGGTATTCCGATGTCCTATAAAATTTTTATCCCCATGAAATACTGACCCGGGTCATTATTGTATGCATAAAATATTGATCCCCCCCAAAACAATTCTTGACCACCATACTGTAAGAAGATGCATGATAGAGGTTGTTACTTTTGAAAGATGTATGATAGAGGTTGGTAATTCTTTGTTGAGGACTGTCAGGAGCATATATAAAGATGATGATGGTATGAATTTATTCACATTACAAACATGATCTCTAATGTAATATATCACTTAGAAAAAAGAGTAAATTGAATATATTGATCCACCCAAAATATTTGCCAACACTGTCTATATAGAAAGTCTGAATTTTAACAGTTGGGATCCCTATTATTCATCCTATTTATCAAACCAATGTGAAGTATTTTTTTCTACACAAATTGTATGTATGTATAAAAGTTAGTCATATGTATCTTAACTAACAGTAAAATTGGTAAAATTATATAGATTTTTCATGTCAAAACAAGTAACAGACATGTTCAATTGATTTAAATATGAGTAGAGGATTGGTTTGGTTTGGTTTATTTTGTTTAACGTCCTATTAACAGCTAAGGTCATAATGTATAATGTAAGGTATTCATTTAAGGATTGAATAATGTTATGTTAACATAACTTTATTCAATCCTTATATTTATATTTTTTTGATATTTTGTACGATACTTTGTCTTTGACAAATATTCCCTGCAGGTAGGGCGCAAGAATTGTACCTGCTGCCCCCATTGCACGATCGTAAGAGGCGACTAAACTTGGGATCTTATCTTTTCTCTTCTTTCTCAACAACGTTTTTCTTTCTAATGTTTTTACCTTGACAATGCCTCACTTTTAGCCTTTAGTTGAGCGTTCGCCCCTGTGAGGAAGGCTTTGGGTTCTGTCCCCTGGCCGAGACATACCAGAGTCTTTAAAAATGGTAGTTGCTGCTCCTGCTTAGCGCTCAGCAAATTAGGAGTGGAACGACTGGTTCGCCCATTGTCAGTATAATGTGACCGGGTGGGGTGTGCTGCTGGGCGTCTTCGGCAGTATGCTTCAGTGAGGTAGCACTCTAAATCGGCAAAAGATCCGGCCTATCACAAGGAGACTTAACACAAACATACCACAGCCTCCCAGGGCACACATACGCACTCATCACACGCATACATTTCGCACGCACGGGAGGCCGTCCTTAAATGACCATAGCTGTTAATAGGACGTTAAACAAAATAAACCAAACCAAACAAAACTTTGACAAATAGGGACTGCAAGTCTACCACGGAACTAACCGAAATGTACGTCATCACTCTTCGTCTACATATGGTTAATACTTTCAGGATTTCTTTCGTGAACAAACTTAATAGCGAATTAAAACAAATATTAGTTTTAATGGAATTTATTTCATATAAATATGATCACTTTTGATAAGGAATTAAAAAAATATAGTCCATGCTCGACAAATGTATTCCTACGTCGGACTTGATATAGTTCATTGAAAAATGACTCGAGTTAACTGTGGTAGGTTCATTTAGTCTGAATTGAGTGGGAATATAAATATACAGTAATATATCAAGAGATTTATAAAAATAATCGTTAGATAAATATAGATCTCTGTTGATGTAATTTTTTGTACAGGTAACGGGGACCTTAATTTACCTGTTCTGGTAAGGTGCCTGTAGTACATGTAGTTATTACTCAACTGTTAAAATAAACATTCTGCCTTGAGTGTTTACATAATTTTAGTGAACATAGGATCACACCTTTATTATAACTGAATTTTATTTGAGGCATTTATCTTATTTGTTAAGGTATATATCAAAGTAATATTATATATATCATCATGTAAGCAATGAAGATATACTTGTGTATTTACAATTACAAAACACAAGGTTTTAAGTAGGGTTTAAAACTGATATACTTGTGTATTTATAATTACAAAACACAAGGTTTTAAGTAGGGTTTAAAACATCTTCACTTAATGCATCATAACTGATATAGTTTTAAGTTGTTAAGTATGATTTACCCCAAAACTCACATAAAATTTTCTTCTGACATATTGATTTTAAATACATGTGTATATGACATTACATTTCGTGTATTGAAGTACACGTTTAAGAATCAATTAATATATATATATATATACATGTAATCAGTTATATAGAATTCTGATATGATATACTTGTTTTTTTAAATCAGAAAAAAATAGTACGTGTATACATGTATATCATGTTTATATGTACATAGATTAAATAATTGATACTACATTATTAACACTAAGTTTTTTTAACCATATATTTTATACATTGTATAGGCCTGGTGAAGGCCACACCTGTGTGCTGGTCACCTATATAGGAACTGGTCATAATCTCATCTTTACAGCTGATTATGATTAGCCCCCTGGCCCCATCATCAGCTGTGAGAATGACCCCCTATGTATTAAATGCAGGACTGACCTGTAGGACTTGGGTATAAGAGCTCAGATGATTTAATAATGCTGTTAAGTTTGCTTTTATATAAACTGTTTCATCACAAGTTAGGGGGGGGGATCAATACTTTATGGGGTAGGTCATTATTTTATGCATGAAATACTCACCCGTTTCGGTATTCAGGGGGGGGGGGGGGGGGGGGGCAAAATTTGTCCAGAAACCCAGCAAAAAATATAAGATGGCAATTTAAGGCGAGATTATGTAGTAACACCAGTATTTTTCCGAATCGAGATATTATCCAGACTCGATCAAGGAAAATATCGGTGAATGGTCGCCTTGCTACTGGGACAACCGCCGAGACGAGGTTGTTCTTGTCCGTCTTAGGATGGGCCATACATATATACCGCATTTCTACCTGTTGAAGCGTTAGGACCAGCCTCAGTGCATTGCGTGCAATGAGCCATTTTCCGTTAAACATTGTTTAATTGGACTACATGTACGTTGATCTGCAGCTAACAAGAGATAGCTTTTACAATCACATATCAAGTCTAAAGGCTCTTTTCGGGTATGTTAGTAAAAACAAAATCTTGAACTATCTAAAAGCTGTTGGACTGTATTACAAGATCTGAATAGTCATAGCTACTTACTGTTTTTAAACTTGTTAGTGTACTAATATGTATTTACATTTCTGTTTCATTTGTTTGACGTCGTTTTTTTTTTTTTTTTTTTTTTCCCCACATTTTATCAATAATTGTTTTGTCCCAAATGACCTTAATGGTGTTGATGGGCCGTTAAGAACTAATAACTAAGTACGCTATCTGACTTAATATGCATGTGTATATATATAGAGAGAGAGTCTACAGAACCAATTCGTTATCTCATATTATTTTAACCTCGCTTTTCATCTTAATGGTCTAAATATACAATACAAATGCTGTGAAAATGAATCCAATTTAAAATGATTTTTTTAATCCGATTTGTTCTTCGCTTCCCACATGTTTCCTTAAAATAAGATAGTAAAATAATAACATAAAACAAAACAGACTTTGTGGAGGTTGCATTAAGTCCTAGAAGGACGAAACAGTGTTTTGTGATGCATTTTTTTTCTTTTGTTATTCGGAATAAGACATAGTGCTGTATCCTTAACTAGTTTATTTTAACAGTGCTAGTGATAATTGAGTAGTATTTATGCTGGCGGATTATTAAGCCCCCTTATACCGTTACCCAACCGGTCTCATTTTAAAGGAAGATATGTGCTCACTGCTCGTATTATTTTCCTAGTGCCGTACTGGATTTAACCCAATTGGTTTGTATACCCCCGAAACGAAGTTAGGGGGGTATACTGGACAACTCCTCCTAAACCGAAGGGTCGATTTAAATGAAACTTCACACAAATATAAAGGACCATGTGTAGATGTGCATGCCACTTTCTTATTCTCAAAATTTTGGTTGCTATGGCAACTGGTCACTATAAACAGGTTTTCCGATAAGAACCATAACTTAAAGTTTGTCCGGACAACTTCTCCTAAACCGAAGGACCGATTCCAATGAAACTTAACACAAATATAGAGGACCATGTGTAGATGTGCATGCAGTTTTCTTTTTCTGAAAATTATGGTTGCTATGGCAACTGGTCAATATAAACAGGTTTTCTGATAAGAACCATAACCATAAGTTTTTTCCGGACAACTCTTCCTAAACCGAAGGACCGATTCTCTGAAACTTCACACAAACATTAATGATCAAGTGTAGTTGTGCATCTCACTTTATTTTTCTCAAAATTATGTTTGCTATGGTAACGCGTCACTGTAAACAGGGTTTTAATGTCCAGACAACTCTTCCAAAACCTGTGGACTGATTTCAACAAATTTCAGATATATCGGCATGCACGGGTTATCTTAGTTAGCCTCTAATTAACAGTTCCAATTCACCTCTGACTCATGCAGATTGCGGGGGTATTAGTCAGCCATCCTGGCAACAGTTCTAGTTTTTCAAATAGAATTTGAATTACAATTTTGTTATTATGTCAATCTAATTCAAAATACAGATGGTCATTCTCACTACGTTTCATGAACATCTAACGACATCACAAAAGGGGTCACGTTCTGGTGACCTTTGTTATCTCAGTATTTCACTGCTAGGTCGAATAGTCAAATCTCGCCCATTCGTCACATCATGTATCTGAATCATTTCGGTACAGCATGTATATAGCTATATGCTTCGTTTGACAAAATGACTTGAAACAAATTGACAGATTATGCAAGCTATGTACTATAGTCGTGCTATTTCGCACATACGAAATTCACTTTCAAGATTCTGTAAGTAGTCATTTGATCTGTTAATCCAACAAGGTCATCCTGACGTGACCCCTGATGCGATGTCGATATATGTTCATGTAATGTAGTGATAATGATCATCTCGATTTCAATTAAGATTGTCTACACATCCGCTGTTGTGGGTTGCTTTGCGTACAGAGTCCAAAGTTATTTGTGTTGAAAGATATTATATGTATAAATGACACCAACACGGTATGTGATAGCACTAGTCCAATAACATTATCGGAGGATTCAAACACCCACATATCGACTCTATATCAGATTCCATCGCCTTAAGTCTCCACGTAAAGTAAGATAGGGTTAGCGTTCCAGTTATATCATAATTTAATCTCAACCTGTTTATTTTGGTATCTACGGCAGGATGTACATAATTTAAAACCTGTTGACGATTACATTTCGAAATTTGACTTTATATCGCAACACTTATGGAGATTAGCAATTCAAATATAGCGTTCTTATTATCGCATTCCTATAAATAGACAGCAAGTAAACAACAGAGGTCGTCATCAACTTCAGAGTGTAACGACAGACACTTACATTTAGGCTTAGAATGAGGATTCTAATACCATTTAATCGGGACGGTTAACCTGTAGTGCACGTGGCAAGTTCCCGTTCATATTGTTCCAGATATACAAGAATGCCAAAACAGTTCAAAGATATACTAGAATGCCAATGTAGTTTACACGTATACCAGAATGTCTTCGTAGTTTAAAGGTACAATGCATATAAGAATGCATGCCTATGTAGTTTGCAGGTATACCAGAATGCCTTCGTAGTTTACAGGTATACCAAAATGCAGTTGTAGTTTACATGTATACCAGAATGCCTAAATAGTTCACAGAATGTCTATGTTGTTTACAGGTATACCAGAATCCCGAAATATTTCATATGTATACCAGAATGCCTTAATGGTTCACAGTAATACCAGAATGCCTTAATAGTTAACAGAATGCCTATGTTGTGTAGGACTCGCACAGCTAAATAATTGACTATATTTTATTACTAGTGACCCCATCCCTTCATTCGCTCGATTGAAGTTCAAATGATGTGAAATTTATATCAAATTTAAGTTTGAAGTATTTTCTATCGGATAAATGTCGTTATTGTATTGGTTAAATGGCATAAAAGAGCACACGGGTACTCGAAAGACAGTGGCCATTTACAGTACACTGGGGAATTCCCGCCTTTTTACACCTCGAATCCTGCGTTATTCCATTTTCAGTAGGAGTGTATATGTTTGATTTTCCAAATCTCAAGACCCTACTTTTTATTCTCGTATGTAGAAAGTATCCATTTCATATGTTATTGACTTAGGAAAACAGCTACAAACCTAAGAAACACATTTTCCTCGGGGATTTGTTTCAGGTGTAACACCAGCTGATTGGCTGATTTAGTGGTGTGGGTCCTTTACAGGTATACCAAGAATCCCGTAATAATTCACATGTATACTAGAATGCATCTAAAGTTAACACGTATACCAGATGTCGCACACACGGGAGGCCGTCCTTAAATGACCTTAGCTGTTAATAGGACGTTAAACTAAATAAACCAAACCAAACAAGAATCCCGAAAAAAAAATTCCAGGTATACCAGAATGCCTAATCAAACAATAATGATTATGATGCCTCATGTTTATAACAGTGCCTGTGGTAAGCGGAAACGCATCACGAGCCCGGGAAAGTAAACATCATATCTGCCTGGAGCGCGTGCCCTCTCGCAAGAGTTGTCGTTCCTGTCAGTTTGGTTTGTAACAAAGAGATCACTACCAATAGAAACTCCAAATATTAAAGAAACTGTAACTATCCCAGCTTTGTAAAAAAAAAACTGACTGAATTAAATGGTCTATTTAATTTGTTGATGGAACATGACATACCTTTTTCGGTTTTATGAAAGAATTATGGCCCTCTTGGTAGGAGGATAAGAAGATTTGTCTATCGTCGGAAGTCAAATTTCAAATTTCTTTCGGGCTACCTCCTCGTGGGAATAGTGTACGGCTTCTTCTGGTAGGCAAACCTTCATATCCCCCTACCAAGAGGGCCATTAATGTATAATAAAATCACCAGTGTGTTATATTAGCGGAGCGACGAAAATGGTTTTCAACGGGAACAAATAACTGCTTTCTTTATTGGCATTTATATTTGCTTGGTCGATCAAAATAGCTTGTGGCTATACTACCATCATACTCCTTCCTCGTTCATTGTTTGTTGAAGCCCTAGTGACAATTGGTAGTGAGTTTTTTAATGTTGTTTTTTCGTTTGGAACCCTTTTGCTCACCATTCATTGGCCCTAGTGACCTGTAGAGTGTTGATGGGCCGTTAAGAATGTCAGACAATTTAATCAAATTAAATTGGCAATGGCATTAATGATTTCTTTCTCGTAGTTTCTACACAATATTTGACTGTTAATGACGTCAATATCAACAACGTTTTTTTCCAATTAGTTATACACGTGCGCCTTAACTTTAATGTTTCTATTAATGGTCTGTTCATGTTGTTGTATAGATAAAAATGGGGATATACTGATGGAAATATATTCATGATCCATCTCCATAGGACAGGATAGGATTTTCCCGTTGGGTGTTATTGTATTTGATTTTTTTATATAAACATTAACGACATAGCCGTCCTAACAAAATGTTCCTCCTTTTGAGCAACGGATCTAATACAAAACATGTCGAGTTCACAGTTTGTTGACTTGCCTTTCCTGATATTCAACCAATGCTCAGCTCATTGACACCAGTAACAGGGTGGTCATACTGGATTTCAAACCAACACGATGAAATAGCAAGACTTGTTCAGGACCATCATGGAATCATTCAAGGCACCTTAGCTGTTAATAGGACGTTAAACAAAATAAACCAAACCAAACCAATCATTCAAGGCAAGTTGTAGCTAAATAACTAGTAAACATGTTCAATAAGACGACGGACGAGGCACGATGGATATGTATCGCTCTGACTCTTTGGGTCAGATGGCCTAAAAGTTTGGTTTGGTTTGATTTGGTTTATTTTGTTTAACGTCCTATTAGCAGCTAAGGTCATTTAAGGACGGCCTCCCGTGTGTGCGACATGCATGCGTGTGGCGAGTGGGTATGTGTGCTTTGGGAGGCTGCCGTATGTTCGTGTTAAGTACTCTGGTATGTCTCGGCCAGGGGACAGAACCCAAAGCCTTCCTCACAGGGGCGAACGCTCAACTAAATGCCAAAAGTGAGGCATTGTCAAGGGAGACATTAGGAAGAGGAAAGTTATCAAGAAAGAAGAGAAAAGATAAGATCCCAAATTTAGTCGCCTCTTACGATCATGCAATGGGGGCGGCAGGCACAATTCTTACGCCCTACCTGCAGGGCAGTGGCATTTTTGCTTCACGAGAGACAGTACTTTTAGACTGGCCTAAAAGTACTGTCTCTCGTGAAGCAAAACCCACTTACTATACCCCATGAAACATAATGTCATTGTATAAAAATGATGTCTCCCGTGAAACATAACCTAAATGTATCAAAATACAGTCTTCCTTGAAATATAGACTTACGTTTAAAACTGATGTCTCTCATGGAACATAACTTTATACATTACATGTATCATTACATTACATGATCACTTTCAAACTTCAGCAATTGCAAAATCGTCAGCTCGTAAAAACTCATTGGCACCGCTAGTCATATTAATTCATTGTTTTACATCAGGCAATTATTGTTCACGTTAGTGTTTATAAATAGTAGCATTTATAGATAACATTAAAACTACTACATAAAAAGTACAGACAGAAATCTTTGCTGTTTGATGTTTAAATATTAATACATATATTTGATTAAAAGACATTGAATGTGTAACTTCGTTATGCTAACTGTAGTTAAGGCTTTATATTCTGTGTAGGGTATGTTAAGAGAACCGGAGACTTACCTTGTACTCCCAGCATCTATTGTTACTGCGTTCTGCTGGTGTTTTACTGATAATAAGAAAGCAGACAGACCTTTAGCTGCGTGCGTGTCCCGAGCTACCGACCTTCCCCTTCATAATAGAGTACTTATTTTAAGATAATGTACATCGTACGATAATGAAATAAGAAAAAGGGTCGGTATTTATGAAACCATTCTCATGCTCCGACCAAAGCCGAGGGAAAGCAGAAAATTGCTATATTACCTTTTTATTATACCTTTATATACACTTTCATTCAGTAATACTAGGGACTGAATTTAAATCTTATGATTGATTCAAGAAAATGATGGCAGTAAATTTATGGGATTCTATCTGCTAGAGAATAGAATAAGATAAATTGATCTGCCTGATGTTACCTGGTATCTTTTACCAAAGTACCTCTTTAATGTTTCCATCAATGATATGCTGTCACAAAATGTATCTTTTAGTTTAGTGTTTGGATAGGAATACGTTTACGAATATGTTCCTTGTCAAAAAAAAAAAGATAAATTATAGTTTCTGTTAATGAAAATTATAGTGAAGTGGAAACCTGAATATGGAAATGGGGAAATACAAGATATACTGGCAAAACGTTGATTCAAATTAAGTTTTACAGTTAATAATTATTCATGTTCAAATTAGTTTTCATATTTATCTCCTATAGAACTTTAAACCAACATTAGCCTCTTACCTCGATATTTACTTAAAACGAAACTAATTGGTGACCTTAACTTTTGATAGGACGTTAAACAATACTTCACCAAACCAAACAACGAGATTTTACCATGATGAGCGTGATGATTTCAATTTCTCAATTGTTCATTTTCGACTTCTAGATATCAACATCCCTGTATCCCCTACCTTCTTACGATTTCTGTAACAGATGTTGACTACCGACAAAGAAATAAATAACACAATGCTTCGAGAGCTGCAGATTGATGAAGACCACGGGTTTCTGGCGTATGGACCAGTCTCTAGTATGTTTACAGGTCTCTAGCATGTTTACCGGTCTCTAGTATGTTTACAGGTCTCTAGCATGTTACCGGTCTCTAGTATGTTCGCCGGTCTCTAGTATGTTTACAGGTCTCTAGCGTGTTTACCGGTTTCTAGTATGTTCCTGCCCTGCAGGTAGGGCGTAAGAACTGTACCTGCCCCCATTGCATGATCGTAAGAGGCGACTAAACTTGGGATCTTATCTTTTCTCTTCTTTCTGAACAACTTTCTTCCTAATGTCTCCCTTGACAATGCCTCACTTTTGGCCTTTAGTTGAGCGTTCGCCTCTGTGAGGAAGGCTTTGGGTTCTGTCCCCTGGCCGAGACATACCGAAGTCTTTAAAAATGGTAGTTGCTACTCCTGCTTTGCGTTCAGCATATTTGGAGTGGAACGACTGGTTCGCCCGTTGTCAGTATAATGTGACCGGGTGGGGTGTGCTGCTGGGTGTCTTCGGCAGTATGCTTCAGTGAGGTAGCACTTTTAAATCGGCAAAAGTTCCGGCCTATCACAAGGAGACTTAACACGAACATACCGCAGCCTCCCAAAACACACATACGCACACACCACACGCATGCATGTCGCACGCACGGGAGGCCGACCTTAAATGACCTTAGCTGTTAATAGGACGTTAAACAAAATAAACCAAACCAAACCAAAGATTTTATTTTAAACTGAGCCCGTCTACAATCGTATGACGTCATAAATATTACAACTTCATCATAGCATTAGAAATGGCGCCATATTCACAACATCCTGGGGGCACCAGCAACTAGATAAAGTTCGGAGATGATATAATATAATGTCAATAAAAGTCTGAGAGCAATTTAAAAAAACGAATCAATTATATAAACACACAAAAATCAAATATATTTCACTTGGTCCATTGTCTAATTTTTTCGATTGCTTTGACCTTAGATTTACGTATACTAGATTCATGTTCATCGGTTTCTTCACAAACGTCCATTGTTGTGTTCACGGTTTTGCCCATGTCACAATTTTCGTTTACTTCCAATGGATAGAGTTTCACAACGGGTCGATTTGTCAATCCTGTATTGGTACGAATTATTGCCGATCGTGCTAATCCGTCTTTGCCGTACGTTAAACTTTCAATAACGGCTACTTTCCAAGTGTTTCTAGGAGAATCGTCATGGATTTGCACAATGTCACCAACTTTGATAGTTTGCGTGTTTGTTCCGGTAACCCGATGAAAATAGGTTAGGTACTCCTGACTCCATCGCTTCCAAAACTGATCCGTAAGAAGTTGTCTGTGTTCAGTTTTCGATGCCCGTTTCCGGTCACATTGTGAGCATTCTCAATATCCGAAGAGTATGACAATAACGTTGTTGGTTTCCCATATAGAAGATGTGGCGGCGTAAGAGGTTCTGGACATCAGAAGAGATGTAGGTCAAGGGACGGTTGTTTAGCATAGCTTTGATTTCCGATAATATTGTTTGAAGAGTTTCATAGTCGACACATGATCTGCCTAACACTTTGTTCAGACTGTTCTTTGTTTATCCAATAAGTCGTTCCCAGAAACCACTATACCAGGGTGCACGTTTAGCGATGAATTTCCATGTAGTTCCATAATTTGTAAGTGAACTATGCAAGGTTTCTGATGCAAAAAAGATGTTTGATATCCTCCGCGGCGGCAACAAATGTGCAGTCATTATCGGGAATCATAATCCTAGGTAATGACTTTTTACTGATGAATCGTCTAAAAGCCATAAGAAAAGATTCTTCTGTCATGTTTGGAACAATCTCCAAATGTACAGCCCTTGTGTTTGCACATGTAAAAAGACAAATATAAACCTTTGTAGTTTCACTTCCTTTTCCGCTTTTTATGTATAAGGCCCCTGAGAAGTCCACTCCCGTGACTGTGAAGGGTCTATCCATAGTTACTCTGTCTTTAGGTAGAGGTGGTGGATCAGGGGCGGTATAAGGTTTGCCGGACACTTTGCGACAAATCACACATTTCCGTAGTACACTGTTGACGAGTTGGCGAATTGCAGGTATCCAGAATCTTTGTCGTAATAACGTAATTGTGCTGCCTAAGCCACAATGATGATTCTGAATTTCCAGTACACTTACAGTTCCTTTCAATTTTTCGTTCTGAAGTTTCCTACAGTTTCGTATAAACCTTAGAACGTAGGCTGTTACGCGCACCAGTTTGATGAATGAACTGTATTTTGTTATGTCCACAAGTTTATGCAATGAACTCGTTAAGAATGTATCCACGACACTAGGCGTCGATTCAGGTATAGCTGTTTCACATTCGGTCGTCAAGGTAGTCAAATCCGATTCCTTCCACTGTGGCCACTGTTCTTCAGTGGTGAGCCATTCAGGTCCGTTAAACCATAATGTGTTATCCTTGAATTGTTGTCCTGACATTCCGCGGGATAATATGTCGGCTGGATTATCCTTTGTTGGGTAGTACCTCCAAGAATAGCCATCTGTAAGAGATTTTATCTCCTTCACACGATTCGCGACGAAAGTCTTCAGCTGTTTTGAACTTGATAGCCAGCTAAGAGTGATTTGACTATCGCTCCATAAAATAACACGATAAGACTTGAAACTGCTGGTAATGTGACTTGCTAGGCGAGCCCGTATAACTGCTGCCATGAGCTCTAATAGCGGTATTGTTGAATTTTTCAAAGGCGCCACTCTCGTTTTGGCCATCACGAATGAAGTTTTATTTCCGTTGACAAGATACGCACAAGCGCCATATGCCTTTTTGCTGGCATCTACAAACACATGTAGTTCCGTAGATTCGTGAGAATTGACTGCAAAGTAGCAACGTGGAATTTCCGTTTTAACCACACTTCCTAAATCGTTACAGATTTCACTCCAACACAGTTTGATGTCCTCTGCAACTTTTTCATCCCAATCCAATTTCTGACTCCATAGGTTTTGCATTAATATCTTGCAACGCACGGTAATAGGACTCAACAATCCTAATGGGTCGAAGATTTTCGAAGAATCGCTGAGTATCTCCCGTTTTGTAAGTGAATGGCTAGGCGTGTCCAATTTTGGCGTAGTTCCAAAAGTTAACGTATCTGACTCCACATTCCATCGTAACCCCAGAACTTTGATGCGATTGCTGTTTGATGCCCATGAACGTAAGTTAAAACCTGCTTTTGACATCAAAGCGCGGGCTGAACTGTAGTACTCCGATAGATCTGTTTCTGTTGAGAAGCTTGAAAGAATATTGTCGACGTATAAATCCGACATCATGGTTTCTGACGCACTGCTGGGATTTTCTCCAATGTGCTTTAAAAGCGTCGCATTCAAGATGAAAGGTGAACATATAGCTCCAAACAAAACCGCTTTGAATCTGTAGGTAATCAGTTCACTTTGAGGGTTATCCATATCACTCAACCAGAAAAATCTTGTCATGTCCCTGTCTTGCTCCTCTAATCCGATCTGGAGAAAAGCTTTCTCTATATCTGTCGCTACGGCAAATTTGTGAAGTCTAAAACGTAGCAAGATAGTTGTAATGTCATTCAACATAGGCGGTACATTTAGTAGACAGTCATCAGGGCTCAGATTAAAAATCAGGGAGCACGGGACACTGTGCCTAGTGACCTGAAAAAAATCACTTGGCACCAGAAAAAATCACTGTACACCACCTCCTAACTGGTGCCGAAGGCACCAGCCGACGAGCGGAGCGAGGAGGCGGGAGGGGGCTGCTGCTGCATTCTGAGCATATTTTCATGAAATCACAGCATTTCAGAAATGCCAAAAATTATCACTGTTTTTAGAACAAAATAAAATTAATGGATGAACATGTCACAACTTTTTAGTCATTTTGATACAAAATCATGGACTAATTTTACTTTTTCTTTAAGGATGTTCAGAGGTCATATTGGAAACTTGCAGGACATTTGCAACACAAAATAAATCCCATTAGAAATATCTACATTGTTATTTTTCGTTGCCTTATTGTGACAAGGATTACTTCAAACTTTGTTTACTATCGGTAGGCGTATTGCACTAAAAACAAACTATGTGATAAAGTAAATTGATTGTTAAGCTTTATTGAAAGAACACAGTTTGATTATGATTTTGCATAATAATAGGATGTACATTCATTTGAATTCTTTTTTTAAACTCGAAAGTCATTAAAACTAAAAGTTCACAATCAGAAACCACATGTTCTCGTTTGTCATACTGACACTCACATTTCTAATAAACTATTTCACTTCACTCCGACACTTCAGAATCCTCATGATCACCAGAGTCGGACTCGTATGCTTCCAGTAAACCTGGAGGAGCCTGTGGAATATCTGGTATATGAAGAACATTTGGCTGTTCAATGACTGGTGGCTGAACCCCTGCACGGACAGCTGGCTGTTCAGTAACAACACGTCTGAACTTGGCATTGCACAACCAGTGGTTGATTGCTGGGGAAGGATCAAACTCGGTTACAGATGTATCCATGTTGGCAACTCGCATGAGGTTAACCAAAATGTCCTGATTTAGACTGCTTCTAAGACTAGTCTTGATCCTTTTCATGACAGAGAAACTGCGCTCGGAGTGCTTGGAGATAGAGCAAACAGTATCTCAACTAGGAGCAGGATTGCCTCCAAGCTGTCAGGTCTAGCAGCCAGAAGAGAGGTGTATGTCGCAAATGGACTTACTTCCCTTTGCCTATTAAGCCTCACCTTCAACTCCAGCCATTGGTCAGGAATTGCCTCTACTTCCTCCTCACTGAGCAGTGGTCTGAAGAACTCCACCAAGTCTTCAACCTGCTCGGTTCCAAACTGAACCAGTGAAGGAAAGTGTGGCCATGACACGTGATCAAACACTGAAAACAGACACCTGACAGGAGGGGACTGAATGGCTTGAAACCTCTTGTTGACGTACTAAATAACATTGTCAAGAAATGTCTTGATGGTACTGTCAAAATTCATAGGAGATTTCTTAGTGATCTTGACCCTCCTTGTCAGATCCTTTCCTGTCTTAAGTTCAAAATCTTCAGAAAGATTTGACTTTAGCTTCTTGAGAAAATCACCAGGTCGGTGTTTCAGTTCCTCCAAACGAAGCAAACAGGTTTGTAGTTTTACAGTAACATCTGTGATGAACAATTCATCATTCTGAAATTGGCGACTGAGATCTGCCATAAATAATTTAATTTTGAGAATTTAATAACACAAACTTTCATGTGGCACTAGTACTGTCATTCTTCACTTCACAATTACTATTTTCATCATGAATTGGAAAATGACATTACTAACTTGAAAAAATAGTATTAATGTTGCAAGTTGTCTTTGATTTCTTAAGAAAATATTATTGTTAATTCAGTATCAATAGTCTAGAAAACGTGAACATATTATGGAAAATAAACTTGGCCCATTTTAGTTCAACGTATGCAGTTACATTTGCCAAAATCGGCTTAGCAACTTATATAAAAAGGTTTAGATTGTATCTCGGTTGCATAGGCCTAGTATTTGCATATTAAATTGATTTTGTAATGTTTATTGTATTATTAACTTCAAGCTTATCGGACGACGTGCGTAAATATTACGCCTATTAAGTCCTATAACATCGTCAAAAAACTCCTGTAATAATTACTCCCATAATCTCCGGGTGTCGTTACTACTTAAATCTTGATGATATATAATGCAACATCACATATAGCTTTTCAATATATGTTAGCTTTTCATTCATGAAATATATTAATTACCGCTGTGTATGGTGAAAAAGGGATGCAGTTTTTTGTCAGCCATAGCTTAGATACACAGGTTGTCGAGCTTCTCGATGTCATGCGTCAAAAACACGCTTCCAATCAGTTCAGTTACGACATGTTATTGGCTCCCCGAATCAAACGCTCAAGTGATTCGGAAGATCGAAGTGTGTTTACACTGGATTCGCGGCAGATTGACCCAGACACGTCTCATCGATCTCCGATGAACAAAAAAGCTGTCATATTGGAGCAAAAATAATTGTGTACAGTAGATCTACATGTATACCTCATATAATATCTAGTGTTTGCTACATATATAGCATATCGTTCCCAGTAACATTCACTCGGCACAGGGATGGGTGCTGTTATAAATACCACTCGTCCTTTTTAATTTCCACTCGGTCAGGCCGAGAGGACGAGTGTTTAGCCTATGCCCTGGTCATTGAGGCTTGGTTCATCCGAAGAGCTGCGACAGCTACAGTCATATACAATCCTTATCGGCGTTGTTGACGAATCCTTCTTCACATGATGGTGCGGATGTAATGCACATTTTTCGTTGAAGTTTTTTCGTCGACCCGTTCAACGAATCCACGACTCTACTGTTCTGAAATAATCTCGCCGTATTTCCGCAACAACGACGGCTCCTTGCTAAGTCTCCTTATCACGCTCTCGGTTCTCTTCTTTGCTACTACATAATTACTGGGTAGCGGTTTGTGCTCCTCCTTCCATGGTAATTTTGCACAATACTTCTGATCACAAAGAGAAATGCTTGTCTTTTGATAGTTTGTCATCCAATCGTCATTTTCATTACTGTCGTTTGCGTTTACACCCAGTGACTCTATTTTCCAAAACTTTTCCAAGTCGCATTCTTCTTGTGCATGTAACGCTATGATGTTCATCATCGCGGCGTCAACGTGACGTGTTCTGTCTGATTTGAGTTTGAGATCGGTCCCGACAACAAATATCCAATCTTGGATTGAACGGCGGTTGGGCCTTGTCCGCGCACGACCCGATTTTGCACAATATCCCAGTAATAGTCAGCACCGACTAACAAAGAAATTTCGAAGTTGTCCTCAGCTGACAGTGGACATGCTAACTTCACACCTTTCAAATACGGAAGTCCTTCTACAGCTCGTCTGTAGTTTTTTAGCGGTACAGCAATTTTCGGTACAATAAGTACATTCAATGGCAGATTTTCTCCGTATTCCGTAATCACGAAAATGTTAGCCTTGTAGAGATGTCGCACGTTTCTGTCATTTTCACCGAACCCGGAAATGTTTATTGTTTCTTTTCCCGTTGGTTTTAATTTTAGTTTTTCTGCTAATTCCTGCGTAATGAAAGATCTTTGCGCACCTTCATCGAAAAGTATGTTTGCATCGTGTTGACAGTTACCCGAAGTCACGGCTGCGACGGCAGTTTTCAGCAGTACGTCGGAACTTACATTTATAGTAGACGAGTGCATGCTTGATACATCAGCCGTTATGCTCCCGTTTTCTGCGTTGTGTTCATTATGTGCGTTGTGTTCTGCGCTCCTTGTCTCCGTAACAGTACAAGCGTTTACGTCGCTCTTTTTACATATACTTGAATGATGGCGACGACTGCATGTCCTACAATTTTGCTTTGATTTGCATTCTGACACTTTATGATTTCCTAAACAGTTAAAACACAGTTTGTTCCTCGACATTTAGAACCTTTGTACATTTCGCGGGCGCGTGTATTTCCTTTCAAAAGACACATGGTTTGTTAAACAAGTCTTGTTTCGGGGTTTGCTTAAATTGCCTGCGAGGTTTTGTGCCCGTGAAAAAAACTGCTGTTGGGGGTAGTAAGTCTACATGCGTGTCCAGGGAGTTACCTGCTTCCAGAATGCATATTTCTCTCTGTAGTCCTATTCTAATAGACGGTAGGTCCCAGTCGTCATTTCCATGTTCCCGTGTCATATTTTGTCTTACAAATCTAGGAAGTTTGTTTATGAGGATCGGTATCAAAAGGCTACCATAGGAATTTTGATAATGTCCCATTGAATCTAGTCCCCGAATATGACTCTCCATGATGTCATAGAACAACTTAATGCTGTGCAAATTGTTTGACGGCGCCTGGATATTGATAAGGCCTTGCATATAGGCATTGATGATCTTATGTTGTTGACCAAATCTTTTCTTTAAAATGGCAACTGCCAGGGCATAATTTGCTTCAGTAACTTGTAAACCCGATATAGATTGAACAGCTTCGCCATGAAGTTGAGATCGCAAGTAATTAAACTTCTGCACATCACTAAGTATGCTATTGTTGTGTATTGCTCTAAAGAATGAGTCCCAAAACGATTGCCAGTTCAATAGATTTCCGTCAAAAGTGGGTAGACTAAGTTTGGGTAACTTGTGGTATTGACTAGAACTTGTGGAAGATGATGAAAAGCTTGATTGATACGGATTTGAATGTTGGAATTCCGTTGCATTAGGATTTAACACTGACACGTTTACATTCGATGGGGAATGGTAACTTGACGTTATGGTACATAAGCGTTTCGTAATTCTCGCTAATTTGGATTCTATTTCCAATACATACCGATCTGCCTCCTCTATTTCATCTTCTATATCGTCCTCCGATGTCTGGTCCAAGATGATTTTATCCAGATCTGCCAGTATTGTCTGTTTCTTTTTTATCAGTGTAATCACGGACTCAATTTCCTGAATATCCTTCACTTCCGTTGAATCTTCTACGTTGATTTTCTTAAACAGTTTTGTTACTGTACTTCGGTGTCCCGCACGTACTGCCTTGAGTTTCGAACTCATTCTTCCCTTTGGTCACGGCACCAATGTCGATAAGTGGTAGAACACAACTAAGAATAACACGCCTACTCTTCTTCGATTTTATTTTAAACTCTGAGCCCATCTACAATCGTATGACGTTATAAATATTACAACGTCATCATAACATTAGAAATAGCGCCATATTCACAACAATACTAGAGACCTGTAAACATACTAGAGACAGGTTAATCAGAGACATGTAAACTTACTAGAGGAGACCGGTGATTCAGAGACCTGTAAACTTACTAGAGACTGGTAAACATACTAGAGACTGGTAAACATACTAGAGACCAGTAAACATACTAGAGACCGGTAAACACGCTAGAGGCCTGTAAACTTACTAGAGGCCGATAAATCAGAGACCTGTAAGCATACTGGAGACCGGTAAACCCGCTAGAGACCTGTAAACACGCTAGAGACCTGTAAACACGCCAGAGACCGGTAAACATACTAGAGACCGGTAAACACGCTAGAGACCTGTAAACATACTAGAGACCGGTAAACCCGCTAGAGACCTGTAAACACGCTAGAGACCGGTAAACATACTAGAGACCGGTAAACACGCTAGAGACCTGTAAACATACTAGAGACCGGTAAACGGTAAATCAGAGGCCTGTAAACTTACTGGAGACCGGTAAACACGCTAGAGACCAGTAAACATACTAGAGACCGGTAAATCAGAGGCCTGTAAACTTACTAGAGGCCGATAAATCAGAGACCTGTAAACTTACTGGAGACCGGTAAACACGCTAGAGACCAGTAAACATGCTAGAGACCGGTAAACATACTAGAGACCGGTAAACATACTAGAGACCGGTAAACATACTAGAGACCGGTAAACATACTAGAGACCGGTAAACACGCTAGAGACCTGTAAACATACTAGAGACCGGTAAACGGTAAATCAGAGGCCTGTAAACTTACTAGAGGCCGATAAATCAGAGACCTGTAAACATACTGGAGACCGGTAAACCCGCTAGAGACCTGTAAACATGCTAGAGACCGGTAAACATACTAGAGGCCGGTAAACACGCCAGAGACCTGTAAACATACTAGAGACCGGTTAATCAGAGACGTGTAAACTTACTAGAGACCGATAAATCAGAGACCTGTAAACATAGTACAGACCGGTAAAACTGCCAGAGACCTATAAACATACTAGAAACCGGTAAACGGTAAATCAGAGGCCTGTAAAATTACTGGAGACCGATAAACGGTAAATCAGAGACCTGTAAACTTACTAGAGACCTGTAAACTTACTAGAGACCTGTAAATCAGAGACCTGTAAACTTACTAGAGACCGATAAACGGTAAATCAGAGACCTGTAAACTTACTAGAGACCGATAAATCAGAGACCTGTAAACATAGTACAGACCGGTAAAACTGCCAGAGACCTATAAACATACTAGAAACCGGTAAACGGTAAATCAGAGACCTGTAAACTTACTAGAGGCCGATAAATCAGAGACCTGTAAACTTACGGGAGACCGATAAATCAGAGACCTGTAAACATACTAGAGACCGGTAAAACTGCCAGAGACCTATAAACATACTAGAGACCGGTAAACGGTAAATCAGAGACCTGTAAACTTACTAGAGGCCGATAAATCAGAGACCTGTAAACATACTGGAGACCGGTAAACCCGCTAGAGACATGTAAACATGCTAGAGACCGGTAAACATACTAGAGACCGGTAAACACGCTAGAGACCTGTAAACATGCTAGAGACCTGTAAACACGCCAGAGACCGGTAAACTTACTACAGGCCGGTAAATCAGAGACTTGTAAACTTACTAGAGGCCGATAAATCAGAGACCTGTAAACTTACCAGAGACCGGTAAACATACTAGAGACCTGTAAACTTACCAGAGACCGGTAATGTTTAAATAAATGAAACCGCTTTTCTAGTTCCTTTTGATTAGAAATAACGTAATTAAGACACAAAACAAATATTTTGGAAAGCATTCGTTGGGTTATATAAATAAAAACGTTAAAATTTGTAGTATTATGTGATATATTGATATAATTATTATATCTTATGTAATTATACATTGGAAAAGAGCCCCATTTTATATCCTTTCTTGGGATAGATAAAGAGGAAATGTAAATTACATGCTTGCGCAATATGGTTTTAAGGGGCACAAGAAAGAAAGCTGCTGGGAACAATAATTAAATACAAATGTATTATCAAAATGCAATTAAGATCAAAATGTGGAAAAAATACATACACAAACTGGCTAACTAGTTGTGTGTGTCAACATTAACAACACGCATTTTACTATTCTATTTCTAGTAATCAACACTTTATTTCAAGTTTCCTTACATAATCAATGGAATTTAAGCACCGGGTGAAGTGCTGGGGTAAATACTTCCATATAAACCAGAGGGGAAAATGACTCTGCAAACATTTATACTTCAATAGTTTAAGAAATATTGCCGTCCTACTATAGTAATTCATACATTAAAGTAATTACACACCCTCGAAATTGAAAGGAACACATACAGTTGAGTGTAAGCTAACCTTTACACCTAATGCACTACGTATAAACTAGTAGTGCACTACATTTAAACTACAGGTAAACTAGTAGTGCACTACACCCTAAGAGGTGATGAACAGCAAAACCCCCATACAGGTAATGGGAAGTACCCAAGGCTACCTGTGATTTTTACCGTACTGTATATATAAGACTATCTAGCAGTTATATTCATAAGAGTGTCCTAGGCTCGGTTATAACCGGAACAAGGACGTTAAGCCCCATCAATCAATCAATAAATCAATCAATCAATATATTCATAAGGGGTCTTCCCCGAACACCATCTCTGGTTAGGGTGGGGTGTTTACATAGGGGTGAGGATGTGTTGATAGGGACTTATAATCTGTTACAGAAATATCCTCAATGTAAGAACACAGGTAAATCAGAACACGGGGAAATCAACTCACCTGTTGGGTGATCAGAAAAGCATTAGCTGCTGATAAAATATTATTGTATTTCATTACATTGATGATTGTCAAACTGTTTCAGAAATAATGTAACAAACTGAAGCACACTTTGGAAAATCATCATATTTTGCTTTTATATTTGAATTATCAAAAACAATTGTATCGTTGGATCCTTGATCAAACTTTAACATTTTGTTAAATTTTGTGTCGTATTGATTTAATTTGTGTTTGTTTTCAGATTTAGTGTAAATTGGCATTTAAATTGGCACTATTACGGATTCTTAAATTCATACTTTTTCACTCTAAAGCAATATTAGTTAGACAGTGTATTTTTTTCCTATTGATTAACTTTATGTGTTTCAGATTTGTATAAATAGTTAAGTTATTGAAGAATTATTGTAATATTCTTTTAAAAGTTATATCTGTTTCATGTTTATATTTAGTTAGCAGTAACATTTTTGTTTATATTTTATCTTTCTTAGAAGAGCTATACATGTACATTTGTATTGTATTAGATTTTTTTTTATATATTTGTTATTATATAACACAATATAGATCAGTACCTGCAGGACTATTGTAATATTCTTGTGATATCTGTTTCATGTTTAATTAGTACTGGTTTTCTTCAAATAGTTATACATATATTGCTTTTTTCCAGATTTGTTTAGATTATCATATAATTACTTTATAGATCAGTTCTTGCAGAACAATATTCTTGTGTGTATCTGTTCCAGGTTTAGTAAATAAAAATATTTTTTGTTTATCATACGCGGAATGGCGAATGCACAGGTCAACGTTATAACTTCATTGTCAACATATATTGTCATTATTAATAGTTAACATCTAAAATTAGTGTTTTGAATTTAGAAAACAATTTCTAATTTTATTTATTTTTTTTATTTCTATATTTAATCTGATTATGTCATTATCAATAGCAAGATATATAATTAGGGATAGTGCTTTAAAAATTTGATTATTTATTCATTTTATATAGAGTCTATATTTATTGATTTAATATTGTCATTTCAATATTACTAGTAAAATATTCCATATGATAGTGCTTTGAATTTAGACAACTATATCTGATTCATATACCTGAGCTGACCCTATTTTTGTTTTACCTGAGTTGGTATTTCATATTGAAACGGACTATAACATAACTCAAAAAATTTCCTACATAAACACCTTCCTTTGTATTTACCAGAGTTAGTGTTCGGGGAATGAGCCATTTTGTTTTCACTATGTAAATCTTCTGGTATAAGAATTGTTAATGGTCGACATGAAGGAGACAGAGATGGAAGCTTCACTTTCTACTACAGTAAGAATGGGAAAAGCACTATAGATTATTTGGTAACAACTTTAGACAATTTTAAATATATAAGCCTGTTCAAGTCCGGAAAGTTTTTAACGATTTCAGATCATTCACCACTGTCGTTTCAAGTTAAGTTGAAATACACAAATAAACCAGAGAATGCTAAAATAAACACTACAACAAGAGTTGCAAGTGAGTCTGTTAAATGGAGAAATGAAAACGTAAATATTATTAGAAATAATCTTAGTGTTAATGTAAATAATCTTATAGATATTGGGAATAGAATTGTTAGTTCACAAAATGATGTAAATGGTGTTATTGATGATTTTTGTAAACTTGTTAATACATGTGTTTTACCTTATTGTGACGTGCGTAAAGTGTGTGCCAACAATGACAATATGAATGTTCAACATAGCTCTAAAAGGTCATATGACAAGCCATGGTTTACAAATGAATGTAAGGGAAAATATTTTGACTATAAACATGCATTGGGAAACTTCAATTGCTCGAAGTCAGAAGAAAATTATCGTATCCTTATAGAAAAAAAGACATTGTACAAAAGACTTGAAAACAGGTTGAAAAGACAATATAACAAACATGAAGGTAATATGTTAGATCTAATTCGTAAAAATAACACAAAACAGTTTTATAAATGATGAAATGGGATAAACAGTACAATGTAATAACGGATGCTCAGTTTGGACTTAAACCTGGTTTTTCTACAGTTGATGCAATTTTTGTTCTGCAAACTTTAGTTAACAAAACATTGAAAAATAAAAAAAAGATTATACTGCTGCTTTATAGATTATAAACAAGAGGCCCAGAGGGCCTGTATCGCTCACCTGGATTTCATGATATATGAAACAAGAATGATGATTAAGTATATTTGTCACTGGTATTGTTATGTCAATATATCATAGGCATTTTATATGGGTACGTGAGGTATGCCAAAAAATGCATTAATTTATGAAATGAAATGAAATCGACTTTTGGCGCAACCCCTTAGGGATGATACCGCACAAATGTGAGTGATATCCATTGCTTAGTTTCTGAAAAGAAGTTGTTTAAACCAATTGACCCCTTTTGACCCCGCCCTCTGCACCCGGGAGGTCAGTTCCTTCCTTTATACCAGTCAAATATGAGCTGTTTCAGAGAAGAAGTTGTTCATATCAATTTAGCCAAATTGACCCCTTTTGGCCCCACCCCTTAGTCCCTTGGTGGGCTCAACCCTAAATTTTGTACAATTTTGAATCCCAACCCCATGACCATGCTACCATACAAATGTGAGTGATTAGTTTCAGAGAAGTTGTTTATATCAATTTAACTAAATTAACCCCTTTCGGCCCCGCCCCTCAGCCCCAAGGGGTTGGGCCCCACCATTTGTACAATTTTGAATCCCGACTCCAAAGGGATGCTCACAGTCAAATATGAGCAATATCAATTGCTTGGTTTCAGAAGAGAAGTTGCTCATATCAATTTAGCCAAATTGACCCCTTTTGGCCCCACCCCTTAGCCCCTTGGTGGGCTCAACCCTAAATTTTTGTACAATTTTGAATCCCAACCCCATGACCATGCTACCATACAAATGTGAGTGATTAGTTTCAGAGAAGTTGTTTATATCAATTTAACTAAATTAACCCCTTTCGGCCCCGCCCCTCAGCCCCAAGGGGTTGGGCCCCACCATTTGTACAATTTTGAATCCCGACTCCAAAGGGATGCTCACAGTCAAATATGAGCAATATCAATTGCTTGGTTTCAGAAGAGAAGTTGCTCATATCAATTTAGCCAAATTGACCCCTCTTGGCCCCACCCCTCAGGCCCCCTTGGGGTCAGCCTCACCATTTGTACAATTTTGAATCCCCACCCATAGTGATGCTCACAGTCAAATATGAGCAATATCAATTGCTTGGATTCAGAAGAGAAGTTGTTCATATAAATTTAGCCAAATTGACCCCTCTTGGCCCCAACCCTTCAGGCCCCCTTGGGGTCAGCCTCACCATTTGTACAATTTTGAATCCCCACCCTATAGTGATGCTACCAGGCAAATATGAGCAATATCCATTGCTCGGTTTCAGAGAAGAAGTCGTTTATATTAATATAGCCCAATTGACCACATTTGGCCCCGCCCATCAGGCCCCCAGGGGGTCAGCCCCATCATTTGTACAATTTTAAATCCCCACCCCATAGTGATGCTACCAGGCAAGTATGAGCGATATCCATTGCTTGGTTTCAGAGAAGAAGTCGTTAATATCAATAAAGGTATATTGACCCATTTTGGCCCCGCCCCTCAGGCCCCCAGGGGTCAGCCCCACCATTTGTACAATTTTGAATCCTCACCCCATAGTGATGCTACCAGGCAAATAGGAGCGATATCCTTTGCTTAGTTTCAGAGAAGAAGTCGTTTATATTAATAGAGCCAAATTGACCCCTTTTGGCCCCGCCCCTCAGACCCCTGGGGGGTCAGCCCCACCATTTGTACAATTTGAGTCCATACCCCATAGGGATGCTTCTGACAAAATTTGGTCAAATTCTGATCAGTGGTTATGATGAAGAAGTCAATTGTTGACGGACGGACGGACGACGGACGCAACGGTATGGCATAAGCTCACCTTGGTCCTTCGGACCAGGTGAGCTAAAAAGCTTTTGATTTAATTGATAGAAGCCGTTTATTGTCAAAACTTATAAAACAGGGAATTGATGGAAAGATGTTAAAAATAATACAATCTTTATATGATAATGTAAAGTCTTGCATCAAACATAATGGAGTATTGTCAGAATACTATAGAAACACGATTGGTTTATTCCAAGGAGAAATTTTGTCGCCTATTTTGTACAGTTTATATGTAAATGATTGTAAAATGTGTTTTATTAGAGAGAACTGCCGATCAGTTGAAATTGGTTTGATCAATCTATTTTTAGTTATGTATGCGGATGATACCGTTCTGATAGCAGAGTCACCTCAGTCACTCCAAGAAATGTTAAATGCATTGTATCTATATAATAATGAATGGAAATTAACTCTTAATGTTGATAAAACTAAAATCATGATATTTAGGAACGGAGGTAGACTGCTGACAATGAAAAATGGTTTTATAATAGTGTGGATATAGAAGTAGTTAATGAATTTAATTATCTTGGAATGTTGTTCAATTATAATGGAAAGTTCAAAAAATGCTAACTAAGGTAGGAAAGCTTACTTTGCCATAAATAGTAAGTTGAAAAGTCACTCATTTAATATTAAGACACAATGTTCTGTGTTTGATACATATATAAATAGTATTTTAGGATATGCAAGTGAAATATGCGGGCATCATAAAGCACCAGACATAGAAAAAGTACATACCATCTTTTGTAAAAGTTTACTTGGAGTTAATAAATCTACATTTATTCTTATTTTCTGTATTTGGAGTTGGGCAGATTCCCATTATATATTATCAGGAAACTAAAAACGTTTAAGTATTGGCTTAAACTGAAAAGTACTTCAAATTGTATATTAAAAGCATGTTTGGAACAGAGAATTGAGTCGAATGATGAATGGATAATTAACATTGTAAATGAACTTGATAAAGTAGGACTTTCTTATCTCTGGCATGATACTGCAACTGATTGTTATAATTATAGTGTTATAGAAAATAGAATTAAGGTGTGTATCAGCAAGAAATCATTAATGGAATTAATGCTACATCACGAGGAGTAGTATATAAACATTTAGTCGATATTTTTTCTTTACAATTTTATCTAAGCAAGCCCATTGTTAGTATTTATAAAAAGTGTCTAGCTGAATTAAGACTTTCGTCACATAATTTAAATATAGAGTATGACAGAAAACATAATGTTTCTATGGCTAACAGATTGTGCGCTTGTTGTAATTTAGAGGAAATTGAAGACGAGTATCATTTTTTACTACAATGTCCATTTTGCTCTGATCTTCGTCAAAAATATATTAAGAATTATTATTACAGAAAGCCAAGTGTTTTCAAATTAGTCAAATTATTAAGTGTGAATAATGTAAAAGAACTAAATAAAACTGGTAAATTTATCCATTTAGCTTTTAGAAAAAGGGCAGAAAAAGTTAATAGTTAAATATTATTTCGTTAAACTAATGAGATGTACGCTTACAATATCATGTTGAACACTCTCCGACCATGTAACTGTTTTATTGTATATCTATGCATTTCCATGTTGTTATTTTCACTTATGGGCCGATAGGTCCTTCGAATAAATTGAACTTGAACTTGAACTTGAACTTTAATAACTCCGCCGTAGCCGGTCCCAAGCCCGCATTGAGAAAGGAGGAGGGGATCACCAACTGACAACATCTAACAGTCACCCCGGACTAATGTTCTGACCTAGAGTCGCGAGTAGAGGTTGTAACCTAAATCGAGACTTTAAACCTGCAACATCAACATCAAGTTATATTCAAAGAGTTATTAAACAGGTTTTGGAAGTTTAGTTTGATGTTATATTTCAACCTTTCTATTCTTGTTAAGTATACACTGTAACTAAGTTAAGACAGATTTACTTTATAAATCCTTTAACTAAGTTAAATTGTTCAAGCCAAGTTTCATTTATCTTTTGGTATTTATATTTTGTATTGATGTAAACTTTATTTCGTTTCTTTTGGTAAAGTATATGACAGCATTTAATAACAACAACAAACAGAAACAGGATATGGAAACAAGCTTGAAAGCTTATACTAGTCCACTTCCTTCAATTGGAATTTACATTATTGAGATGGACAGCAATAAACGAAATCTGAGAAAGAGAGAGAGAAAGAGAAAAAAGAAAGAAGATATGATCATATATTATCCTTAATATTTTAAACTAGAAGGGGAAGGTGTGCAGAGAGGAGGGGTTAGGTGAAAGTGCAGTGGGCTTGCCAGCTTAATTTAACTACATCAAATCTTTCATGATTATGATTTTCTCTGAGGTAGTAATTTCCAAAGTGATGAAAGTAACGAACATATTATGTAAGAAATCAAAAGCGTTTAGTATCAATTATAAACTTTTGGACACATGTAAACAATTCCTTATTTTCTACGAAAGAGAGGTTTTCGTCTCCAAATAGTAACAACCTTTCAGTTAAATGATACTGATTGATCTGATTAAAGTATGGCGTTCGGAGATTTACGTATAGTGGGCATCGCAAAAGGTAGTGGAAATTTGTTTCATTCGATAGTCCGCATGAACAGAGAGGACTATCGACTAAGCCTTTAGAGTAAAGGTGGCTATTTAGGGAGCTACATTCCATTCTTAGTCTCGCATGGAGGATCTGACCTTGTCTGCTTCCAGAGGAGAAATATAATGGTACTTTGGTGGAAGGTCCTTGCAAGTGTTTCTTAAGTTTTCGCAATGACGGATTCGTTTTTACATCAGACGGAAGAGAGTTCCAACATTTTAAGACAGAGGGAATGAAAGAATTCTGAAACAAAGAAGTATGACAAAGAAGAGGACGAAAATGTCCTCCGTCTCTAGTAGGGTGAGTATGCACATCGGAATTTCTATTTGGGAGGATGTCTTGTAAGAAAGGGGGAACCATACCATGAACCATTTTATGAAACTGTATGAGTTTATGAGTCTGACGTCTTTTTTCAAGAGTTTCCCAGCCCGTTTCGTTGTACAACATAGATCTACTCGTAAGCTTTGTCCCTCCCGTTACAATTCCAGCGGCCTCTAAATTTAAGCTTTCTAAAATATTTGTATGGGCTACTGTAAGATTATCCCACACAATGTCGGCGTATTCTAAAACTGGACGAATGAAGGAAAAATACAGAGTTTGAAGTGATTGCCGGTCAAGAGAAAATTTGAATTTCCTTAGGAGATTAAGCTTGGAGGATGCTTTGTCAATTACATAATGAGCATGGTCTTTCCATGAGCCGTTGTCAGATATGTATACACCGAGATGTTTGTGGAGACTAACTTCATTAATAGGAATGTTGTTCATGTAGAGCGGAGGATGAGCTACTCGTACGCCTTTTCTACTGATTGTTACACTTTCGGTTTTTTGAGGATTAAAATCAACTAGCCATCTTTTTGACCAAGAATAAATTTTAACGAGGTCTCTATTGATAAGATCTGCACTTGTTGCTGGAGTGTCAACAAATGTGTACAGTGAAGTGTCATCAGCGAATAGTTTAATAATGGCCTCTATATCATTTACTATATCGTTAATATAAATCAAGAACATCAAAGGGCCTAAAATTGATCCTTGTGGTACACCAGCTGATATATTACGCCAATTTGACTTTTACCATTTATAACAGTTCTCTGGGTACGATGTGATAGGTAATGTTTAAACCATTTCAATAAATTTCCACTAATGCCAAAACTAGATAATTTTAAAACTAAACCACGGTGCCAAACTCTATCGAAGGCCTTGCTGATATCGCAGAAGACCATACGGATATCTTTGCCTATATCTAACGCTGATGTAATGTCATGAATGATAGAGAGAAGTTGGTTTTGGGGCGAGTCTCCAGTTCTAAAGCCAGACTGATGTGGTGATAGAAGAGAATTTTCAAGAAGAAAGTTGTATACGTATTTGAAGACACATCTTTCCATAATTTTACCAATTATAGAAAGTAGGGATATTGGTCTGTAATTCGATGGAGATGATTTATCACCTTTCTTAAAAACAGGTGTTACATTTGCCTGTTTCCAGAGTGTAGGGAAAATAGAAGAAGTTAAGGATTTATTGAATATTTTACTCAATGGGGAACTAATAATATTCACTGCCTCTTTTAATAACCTTGCATTAATAAGGTCAGGTCCAACAGCTTTGGAACAGTCAAGAGTGTTTATGATGTCATTGACGTCTCTAGGAGAAATGTTTATGTCATCTAGACGCTTGTCATTTACGAAAGGTATGTGTGGAAGCTGAACATTAGAGTCATCAACGTTAGCCTGGGAACAAAAATGGTCGTTAAAGATATTGGCTTTGTCCATGTCATCGTCAAATGTTAAATTATTGTGAGAGATAGGAGGGATAGGGCATTTTCCAGAATTTGGTAAAAAGGCCTTTATAGATCTCCACCATTGTTTGGAGTCTGCAAAGTGGGAAACGTGAAGTTGTTCACATAACTTCTCAAAGTATTTCCGCTTGGATTGACGTATGGTGTTTATGCAAGTGTTTCTGATATGTCTAAATTTTGTCCAGTAATTTGCTCTATTTGTCATTTTTGCCTTATTGTGTACCCGTCGTCTTTTACGTATCAATTTTCTTATTTCGTTGGTCATCCATGGTGGATCACTCGATCTGACAGTGATAAATTTGTTCGGAATACATGACTTAGCTGTTGAAAGAAGGATATCTGTGAAATCGTTCACACATTTGTCTATGTCGTCAGTACTCGTCAAAGTGTCGAAATCGATTAGGGAAAGTCGTTGTCTGTAAAGCTCGTAATTGCCGTATTTGTATAACCATATATGTCGCTGAAAACATTGTCCCTGAGTAATAGAAATGCTGAGAGTAAAGTAAGTGGGGCAGTGATACCTGATGGGTTGATCTAAGAAACTCTCACCTACAGTACATTTGTCGATAAGGTTTTTATTACTAACGCAGACAATGTCAAGAAGGGAGGAGGATGTTTCAGTAAAAAATGTGGTCGTGCTTACAGTTTGCGTGAGATTATAAGTTAGGAGTAGTTGTCTTAATTTGTCAGATTGGCTAGAATTAGAAAGCAAATTTGCATTAAAGTCACCAGTTACTATAATGTTTGGAATTCCGCAGCTGTGTGCCAGGTCTATAGACTGGGCAATATGGTCCCATGATTGTGCAGGTGAGTTAGGGGGGCGATAAAAAGTGTCATATAGAATTTTTTCACCAGAAACAGTAATTTCGAGCCACACGCATTCAATAGTTGGTATCTCAAGATCAGGTCCACGTATTGCCGGTATATAATCTTTAACGTAAATAGAAACACCTCCACCATTTCTGTCGGGTCTTACAGAAGTAAAAGGGTCAGAAAATCCAGGAAAACATAAATCTGGGGAGCCTATATCACTGGGTGTTAACCATGTCTCAGTAAACGATAAAATTGTATGGCTGAATAATTCGGTATAAAGAATATCAATATTTTGCTTCAAACTTTGAACATTTAGATGGACAAATGAGTATTTGCTATAATCTAAACATTCACTTATATTTGATTCTAAAGAAGAATCAGTGGTATCATTTAATGGGCCAGGGTTACATTCAATATCACCTGACAAGTATATTTTCATTATAACATAAAGTACTACATGGAGAACAGAAATAGAAAATGCTAATGAATCGACAAATAGCAAAAGCGCGGGAGAATGTCTCGCTGAAAAGGTACCTAAAGACAGAATGTTAGAATATATGTTCATCACTATAGGACAAATTATACACAACATCAGGCTTATACAAAGGATATCAAGCACGCTGATAAATGTTTTAAGATGTACAGATTGATAGTGTTGGTTGAACGCGCCTATCCGAGCACGATACATAAGAAGACAGTCAGGCATTGGCTAGGTAACACCAGAATTTGGGATTAATACCAAACGTGCTGGAATGACGAGTTCAACAATACCAGGAAACGTACTGCATATAAATAAGAACGGCAAGCTGTCTGGGAGGAGAGTGACAGGGGAGGGGTAGGGGAATGTGGACAATGGAGAGGGAATAGTTTGTGCAAAAGGGGATACAGAGAATACTAGACATAACATAAACATGTTTAAGTGGGAGATGGGATGGATCAGGAGGAAAATCAGTGAATAATTATTGATATAACAAATACATGTAGGTGCGCATATACGAAATGGCGTTTTTTAGGCAGAAAAAGATGAGAGAAAAAATCTAGCGATTATACCTTATGGGATGTCTTAATGTCGGGTAAATTGTAATAGGCAAGAAAAACAATTCAATATACACTTATGGACCGTAACATAATATACACTACATGTGTACACTCATATACGGTGACATAAAAATAACATTCTTTTCTGGTATAATTATGTGCATGGCACCGTGACATAAGATACACTGTATTTATACACATATATACCGTGATATTAGAGACACTGTATTTGTACCCATATATACTGTGACATTAGAGACCAGTATTTGTCCACATACATACCGTGACATTAGAGACACTGTATTTGTACACATATATACTGTGACATTAGAGACACTGTATTTGTACACATATATACTGTGATATTAGAGACACTGTATTTGTAGATATATACTATGACATTAGAGACACTGTATTTGTACACATATATACCGTGACATAAGAGACACTGTATTTGTACACATATATACTGTGACATTAGAGACCAGTATTTGTCCACATACATACCGTGACATTAGAGACACTGTATTTGTACACATATATACCGTGACATAAGAGACACTGTATTTGTACACATATATACTGTGACATTAGAGACACTGTATTTGTACACATATATACTGTGACATTAGAGACACTGTATTTGTACACATATATACTCTGACATTAGAGACACTGTATTTGTACACATATATACTGTGACATTAGAGACACTGTATTTGTACACATATATACTGTGACATTAGAGACACTGTATTTGTACACATATATACTGTGACATTAGAGAAACTGTATTTGTAGATATATACTGTGACATTAGAGACACTGTATTTGTACACATATATACTGTGACATTAGAGACACTGTATTTGTACACATATATACTGTGACATTAGAGACACTGTATTTGTACACATATACATTTTGTATACCGTGACATAAGAGACACTGTATTTGTAAACTTATATACCGTGACATTAGAGACACTGTATTTGTACACATATATACCGTGATATTAGAGACACTGTATTTGTAAATATATACTGTGACATTAGAGACACTGTATTTGTACACATATATACTGTGACATTGGAGACACTGTATTTGTACACATATATACCGTGACATTAGAGACACTGTATTTGTAGATATATACTGTGACATTAGAGACACTGTATTTGTACACATATATACTGTGACATTAGAGACACTGTATTTGTACACATATATACTGTGTCATTAGAGAAACTGTATTTGTAGATATATAATGTGACATTAGAGACACTGTATTTGTACACATATATACTGTGACATTAGAGGCACTGTATTTGTACACATATATACCGTGACATAAGAGACACTGTATTTGTAAACTTATATACCGTGACATTAGAGACACTGTATTTGTACACATATATACCGTGACATTAGAGACACTGTATTTGTAGATATATACTGTGACATTAGAGACACTGTATTTGTACACATATATACTGTGACATTAGAGACACTGTATTTGTACACATATATACTGTGACATTAGAGACACTGTATTTGTACACATATATACTGTGACATTAGAGACACTGTATTTGTAGATATATACTGTGACATTAGAGACACTGTATTTGTAGATACATACCGTGACATTAGAGACACTGTATTTGTACACATATATACTTTGACATTAGAGACATTGTATTTGTACACATATATACCGTGACATTAGAGACACTGTATTTGTACATATATATACCGTGACATTAGAGACACTGTATTTGGACACATATATACCGTGACATATAAGACACTGTATTTGTACACATATATAGCGTGACATTAGAGACACTGTATTTGTACACATATATACCGTGACATAAGGGACACTGAATTTATACACATATATATACACATATATAACGTGATATTAGAGACACTGTATTTATACAAATATATATGTCGTGACATAAGAAACACTGTAGTTGTACACTTATATACCGTGGCATTAGAGACACTGTATTTTGTATTGATTAATCAGTTATATATTTCACATGTTTAATTCCAGTAATTTTGTTTTCATTACATGAAAGTATATAACAAAAACATTTGAAAACAATTATCGTTACTTGAACACTTTCAATTTGATACATTTAATTTATATTGTAGTTTAATTTCTGATTAAATTAAGCAGCATATTCAAAATTTCAATTTTTGATGCGATATTATGCTTATTAAAACCTAATTCAGCCCATAATATATGTTGTACATTCTATGTCTATAGATCCAATGCTTAAAGTCAGAAACCTGAACATATAAAGAAATTAATTTAAAAACATTGATTAAACATGTAAAAAAAATAGAGATTATATGAATGTTCTGGTAATTAAGTGATCATAACAGTTCTACATTTTAAGTTTATAAAGGTATATGTTACTTGTTTAGTTTAAACATATTTTATTGACATATAATAATGACAAAGGGATTAGTCAGTAAGTTTTTCCAACTTATAGACGACTTCTCCCATAATAATAACAAAATAATTAACAATAACATAGTCACATGATGGCATATACAAATATTCAGAAATTCGATAAAGAAACGAAAATATAATGAGAGAGAGAGAGAGAGAGAGAGAGAGAGAGAGAGAGAGAGAGAGAGAGAGAGAGAGAGGGGGGGGCGGGAAGGAGGAGGAGATAGGTACATATAAAGTTAAATGACTGCATCGGGAAAGATCACGACATATAAATGTTTGGAATGAATTCAAATATACTTAATCGATTAGAAGAAAAACCATTTTTATATTATATGGATAAATGGAGCATTTTGGATTAAGTTTTTTTTATTATAGGAAAATAGTACGAAAAGAAGGGGGGAGGGATAGGAAGTGATGATTAGTCGAATCTTCCCGACCTACTCAAGAAGTTTTGCACAACTACACAATTACTTGTAATACACCTTCCATCG